>NC_064629.1:777403901-777705198 GCF_023864275.1 Schistocerca cancellata | reverse complement strand
ACAAAAATGAGAAGACTCCAAGTTCACAAGAAAACACAGCAGTAGTGGCAGAACCAACATTTTAAGTGTCAGAAACAGCATCAACATCATCATCAACTACAACAACAACAACAGAAATTGTGGTATTAAGTACATTAGCAGCAGGACCAATTGCAGCAACAAACAACTCACCACAGCCCAATGTACAGGTATGTCCTCGGAGGTGCAGGAAACCTGTCTTTCTTAAGGATTTTTGGTATCTCACCAGGACACGGGAACAAATATGACAGCACAAAATGTAAATAAAATTGTAACCAGTTCTCACCCTACTCATCTACAGATTTTAAGTCTAAATACTCAGTGCCTTAGAAATAGATCACTACAACTTGAGGTAGCAATGAATGATGCAAACATTGACTGCATGTGCATCATGGAGCATTGGTGCAGAACTTTTGAACTATGTATCATTAATATTCATCCATATAATTGGCAAGTCAGTATTTTAGGAAAAAATGTCAAAAATGGAGGTGTATGCATCACTAAATCAAGTATCAGGTACAAAATAAGGTGTGAAACTGAATTATTGAGTATCGAAAATCATTGTGAAGCAGCAGCTATACACCTGTATGAAATACAGGGAAAAGTCATAGTAATAGCTATATACAGACCACCTACTGGGGACACAGAAACACTGCTTAATATTCTTTTTAATGAAATAGCCACTGTAGTTGTCTGTGGGGATTTCAACATATATCTTATGAATGAAAGTCAACATATATCTTATGAATGAAAGTAGGTTAAAACATCAATTCCTATATCTATCATGTAGTTTCAATCTGTTTCAACAAATACACAAACCCACAAGAATAATGTACAATACAAACAGTCTTATTGATAATATATTTTAAAATGTACAATCTATAGAAGTAGAAGTAACAAATACTGATTTGGGATTATCAGACCACATTGCTCTTGTCCTCAAAATTGATTCAGTGTCACTGTAAGAGAAAAAAGAGAACCTCATGTATAAAAGAAAATTTTCCACTGAAAACTGTGTAGAATTTACAAATATCCTAACTAGTGAGTCCTGGGCATAAGTACTGTCCCTACAAATATGAATGATGCATGTAACACTTTTTCTTCAGTTTTCATGGGATATTTTGAAATCTGCTTTCCAAAGAAACTGTCAAGAATCACATCACATCACAATACAAAGCCAAGTTCTTGAATAACAGTTGACATCAAAACTTCTTGTGGAACTCTAAAGAGACTAAATTCAAAATTGAAGACATCTACAGATCCACAATTCATAGAATATGTTAAGAATTACAAGAGGGTATATCAAAAAGAAATTGCCAAGGCAAAATTTATGAGTTATGACAACTTCTTTCTAGCCACACCAAAAGGTAACCTGTTATCTTGATATAGTTCAAATAAACTTTTCAAAAGTAAAATCTTCCTTAAGTCTTCATCAAAAGGCAACTGAAAATATGCCTCTGCAAGATTGATTTTAGAAAATAGTTTTTGTCCTGAAAATATAGAAAGAAGTTCATCTGGATGAGGTAAAGGATAATAATTAATGTCTGCTTGCATTTCAACCATTTCCTTGCAGTCTCTGCACAACCTAAGGGACCTCCCAGACTTCCTAACCACCACTAGACATGAAGTTGACTGACTGTAGGAAATGAGTAAGAAAACCTGTTGTTGTTATACTGTGCCTAGTTCAATCTTAACCTCATCCTTGATGGCCAATAGAATTGGGACCACTTGGCAAGATCATGGACTTGTTGTTGGCTTTAAGACAATGTGTGACTGACAGTCAACTCTGGCCCCCAAACCAGATTCAAAGAGTGGCACAAACTGCATATCAATTGTAGTGATGAGCCAATGGACTGCACTTCATGATGTAATGAGTATCTAAAGGCAGAATATGCACTGTGGCAAAAATGATCTCAACCATCTGAAATGTTACTAACTTCAATCAGCTGGGGCCATTCCTTGTGCCCATTGTGATACTGCATACTTCTGCAAAATGACCTCTTCAGAAAGACTAATAACACAGGTCTGCAAAAAAATATTTTTTGAAAGTTGTTTGAAATTTGATAACTGACTTTTATGTACTTTTCAAAAATGTAATCCATTTTTTTCTATCATGTCAGGTTTTCTCACAAAAAGGAGAGTATTTTTGGGTGTAATAACAAAATTTAAGCGATTTATCGCATTTTTTCCAACGTTATAAAATTTTATTTTATTTATAAATCATGTTCTAAACTACATTTCCAGTACACTTCCAATTCTCTTTAAGCTCATAAGTCCTTATAATAACACTTTCGCTTTCTGTCAAAGCTTCTTTTATTGCTTTTTCGGTTGTGGACTCGTTGAGGATCATCTTTTCTTATCATCCAGCAGTAGTCCACTATCATGTTGATGTTTCATCTTTCTTTATATATTCTTTCCATTCCTTTGATATCTCGGTGGAATCTTTTGCCCTGTTCTTCACTTACATCACCAAAGTTTGCAGGGAAGTAGTCAAGATGTGAGTGGAGAAAATGAACTTTAATGCTCATGTTACAGCTCAGCTTCTTAAGGTTGTTGAGCATGTCTGCGATGATTTTCTTGTAGTTTTGATCGTCCATGCTGCCTTTTCTTTTGTTTCCATGAAAAGAATGTACCCAGAGCCAACGTATGTGTATCTTTCAATCTAGATCCTAAAACTTCTGCCGATTCTTTAGAAAGGCCTAGGTCTTTAACTAAATTGTTCAGTTCAGATTGTGAGAATGGAATTGGATCGGTTGTGCCAGGATCATAGCAATCTCTGTCTTCTTCGCTATCACCTTGCTGAGCCAATGGCTTGTGATCATCTATATTAGCCAAAGAATCTGGAGGAGAAGGTATTGGTACTTCAGGTCCATGAGGAACAGAGTAAATGGTTGATTGAATGTTAGGTTAAGAAATATCCTTTTTGTTTTTCAAATTGAAACCTCGCACACTGCAAGAACAAAATTAGCAGTCATCACTATGATTTTTGAGCTCCCTCCAAACCACTGGTATTCCAAAACGTAAGGACTGCTTTTTACATTGAAACCATTGCCTTAATTCTTCAACACACACTAAACAAACTTTGTGTGGGGCCTAAGGCTTATCTTGATTGCATAACTTTATACCAAGATAGGCAAAATATACTTTTTCAACAAAATCGGAAATTTTTCTTTGTTACTTTTTAACGGTATATTTACCACAAATGTAGCAGAAGCAATTTGGTGAGTTTATACATCCTCTGGTAGCCATTGTCCACTGTCCATAAAAAAAGTTCACAACACAAGAAAACAGTCACTACATTAAAGCACTAGTAACAACAACACATGAACAGCACAGAGTGAAGAAGTACTGTGAACTGAAGGACAATAGCAGAAGCTCACTGCTTGGTGATGGCGGGGGAAGGCGAGAGTGACAGACAGGCACTGACATGAAAATACTGCTGTTTTCTCCTAATTACTCTTTATTTTACGTATATCTAGCATAAAAATGGCTATATAACAGTTTATGGAGATCCTAAAAACCAAAATTCAAACTCACAAGAGTGCTGAAATATTTAAAAAAGCTAAAACTAGACTCGCTGTTTGTGGAATAACTGTATGTGATGGAATTTTTTCACTATTTTTCATGAAATCAGCACGGAAAACACTATAAAAATCACTTAATAAATTTGAAACAATTTTTATGTCGCAGACCTGTGTCCTCATTATGTGGACATTCCTACCTGGGATGCAATGGGAAACAGTCTGGGCAGCTTGAAAACAAAGTGTATGACTCTGACACAATGCTTGGTATTAGCAGGGGTCTGCACAGAATGATGCTGGTCGGCCACTGCTAAGTGGAACTTGTTTACCACTTTAGATTCTGTTATGAACTCCCACTTCACTTTATCACTGCAGTTCTGGGCAACACATGAAATGTGAAAATCTGATAAAAAAGTTTGTAGTGTAGCTTTTCATATTTCAAACATCTGACGTACAGTGTTGTAAGAAATCTAGGCTTGCCACTGCTACATGCATTTTGTTGGAAAATGGTTGAATAATCTTAGATAATAAATACAATGTGTCAGACAATGGTAACAAAGATGGATTGGACAATGGAGCTAACTTTTAAACCAAGTAACACAACTGTGGATTTGTCAAATGCAAAAACATCTATTGACAATCTAGACATTTGATTTCACTTGCCTGTAAAAGCATCACAAGGCATTTTCAACATACTTCTAAGTTTTCGAACACAAAATTAATGTCCTGTAACAACAATTCAGTGATATTCCAGACCATATCTTGTATCTTGTTAGTGGAAGATCTCTTTCACAAATGAGTTACACTTATCCAGTAGTTTACCAATTGACATAAAAATGAAACTTTTTAACAAAGAATTTAGTTCCCTCAAATTAAAGTAATTTTTAATTTTAAAACTCAGCTATTTATATATACTATTAATTCTAGATGTGGTTGTGAGCACTGCAGAGGTTGTTATATTTTTCCATCAAATGTAGTGTAATTTTTGTTTCTGTGTAGTTATCCTGTTGAGGTGACATTTTATCTGGAGTTATGCATGTTCTCCTCATATCACTCTAAAGTAATTGCATTGTCTACAAAATTTCTGATTTAGAACAAACACTATTTTTTGCACAGCTCATAGACACTTTCAGAAGTACACGCAGTTTAGGTGTCACTCCATCATTGATCTAATTCCCTCAGATAGTAATTACACTAGTAACAGAAACTTTCCTGGCAGATTAAAACTGTGTGCCGGACTGAGACTTGAACTTGGGACCTTTGCCTTTTGTGGGCAAGTGCTCTGCAATAAAGCCATGAGGATGGGGTGTGAGTCGTGCTTGTATGGCTCAGCCTTGCCCGCGAAAGGCAAAGGTCCCGAGTTCGAGTCTCGGTCCGGCACGCAGTTTTAATTTGCCATGAAAGTTTCATAACAGCGCACACTCCTCAGATGGTAGAGCACTTGCCTGCAAAAGGCAAAGGTCCCGAGTTCGAGTCTCAGTCTGGCAGACATTTTTCATTTGCCAGGAAAGTTTCATAACAGCGCACACTCCACTGCAGAGTGAAAATCTCATTCTGGCCTACACTAATAACATATATAACATTGTTTGTTAATGTGTGTGTTTTGGCAGTAATATTACAGGGTTCTTAACAAAATGTTTCCAACATATGAGGGCATGTTGAAAAGTAATGCCCTGGAATTTTTTATGTAAATAACCTTAAAGCTTTTTGAATAAAATAAATGTCATTAACATTCTACATTTTTGTTTTTCATGTCTACATATTTGCAGCTCTCTGATGCTAGAGGCCTCCGAGCTGTAGTGTAACATGGTGGTGTGTAATAAAATTACAAAAAACGCTTGAGAAACAGCATACTATAACTGAGTTTCAAATTCAGAGAGTTCATCCACACATGGAGTAACTTCTCCTTCAGCTTGACAATGCCATACCACACACAATTGCTGTGAGATCAGCAACAATACAATGCCTTGGGTTCCCTGTCATCAATCATCCTCCATACAGCCGCAACTTGACCCCATCTGGCTGTCATCTGTTTTGAAAACTTAAAGAACACCCTCAAGGATTTCACTTAAATACTGATGATGGATTGCAAGCAAAGCTGAAGCTGTGGCTGCATCAGCAAAGTCAAATGTTCTGTAGTGAGGGTGTCAACAAACTAGCCTCTCATTGGGAGAAATGAGTTAAGAGTTTTCACATAAAAATTTGGAGGCATTACTTTTCAGCATGCCCTTTTAATTTGTGGATTTATGGACAAAGTTTGCAATACCTAGGAGACATCAGAAACATATGTAAAGCAGGAATGAGTTTGCTCCAACTAAATAAACACTCTAACAACATTTACCAGTTAAAAGCACCAGTATACAAGGAAAACCACATGTTGAAGAAGAATATAATAAACTCACAATAAGAATTGTATTAACATTTCCATGACAATTTCCTACTGATGTTCTATGCATATTTTAATGCTTTGTTGAATACTACAAGAAAATTATTGTATGCTTATCTTACAGGTGGTTTCATGGAAAGTTTGGATAATCGTTGGATCCTGCAAGGAAATTTACAACAGTGTGAACAGTTTGAAAAGACACCTAATACCTTAGGTTTGAAAAACATGGCAGGTGTTTTCATACTAGTTGCTGCTGGAATAGTTGGTGGTATTGGGCTTATAATAATTGAAATGGCCTATAAGAAACATCAGATACGGAAACAAAAGAGAATGGAACTAGCTCGCCATGCTGCAGACAAATGGAGAGGTGCCATTGAGGTAAAAAATTACAAATGCTCTATAAAGTGTTTCTGAAAGGTTCTGTATTTCTGTGACAGACTAATTTTGTTTACAATTAATAATTTTAACAAACTTATGCTTTGGTTATACAGGCACATAAAATGTCTGGCAGTGAACACAAATTATTGCTGCAGCAAAGTAGATGAAAATTATGTCAGTTTAGAATTTTCTCTGATGTATTTAAAAGTTTTAACACCATTACTGAAAAGAGTTCTGCACCACTTCACTGACGTGTTGTGCTTAATAGTTAACTTAGGAGTCAGTACTACAGCACATTATGTTGTACTGGGACCACTGTTAGAATGTAAACTAAAGTTGCTGTAATTGTTTTACCAATGTACTCTCCAAATTGTCAAAGAGACAAATGAAGTCAGGGTGTACTCTCCTTGGTGTGTTTTACCTGTGATATGCAAGGGACATTGAGTGGAGAAGTTGTAGGACTGTAATACTGGCAGTAGTGAGCCACAGATTAGGCTGACTTTGTGATGAAACTTTGACGTGATTTGGATTTGGAGTCTGGTGCACTTATAGTATCAGCATTGTCTACTGGATTGAGACATGCCAAAGCAAAAGCAAGTTTCACAACAATGTTACATGATAGTGGTCAGCTAGAAGGATAACAGCAGTTGTGGGCTGAGTCCATTGGTAGCCACAGAAAAACAGTGATGGCACTTGATGTAGGCTAAATAGTAATGGCACAATCTTTGAAAACATTACCCTGGTAGTGTGCTATCAAACAAATTGTCTCAGCTATCACTGTTTTACTGCTTCATCTGATGTTGAGGAAGAGTTGGCCCAGGGAAGTGGTGGGGAATGGAGGGAGGTGGGGAAGGGGAGGAGTAGAGAAAGATTTCATTGGCTTCTGCCCTCCTTGAATGCAACTGTCACTTCATGTAGAATGCTGGTTCCACACGGCCATCTGTCAGATGATATGCCCTCTCAAATATGGATTTAGAGTTCAGCATCACAATAACTTTGGAATCACACACTCTTGGCAATTTCACATACCTCTCCCAAAAGAAAGCAAAAACTTCGGTTGCCCTCAGGGGATATATCCTGGTATGTCTGCAATTCCCATTTCTGGGGACAGTTCTATATTTCGCCTGAGATGGGCCACGTTCTTCATCTCTGTAACATGGGTTGAAACCAGGGATTGGAAATGACTAGGAAGACACAGTACTCTGTGAAGATATTGCCTAAATAGAGTACATGCAATGAGGAAGTCAATACTTGATGCTTTGCATGACCCAACACCAGTTTCCAGGATCCGCACCTTCCACGTCCAAGAATTTCAGGTTATCATTGGATAATTCAGCTGAAAATTAGGTTAATGCCATGTTGCCATACTGTGATCCCAAAGATGCATCAAAAACAATAAAGTTCATGATTGTTAGCAATGTAAAATTTCAACAGCACCTCTTCCATTTAGCAGGGTTGTCCTATAGGTACTCTTTTGACTTTCTCTCTTGACTTAGCACAGATTATTTTAAACATTTGGTTTCCTAATGTCCTTAATAGTCTTTCTGTTTCTCCATTCGACTGGGAATAAAATGGAATTGAGGTAATTGTGTGATTCCGTTTTGCACACAAAATTCTTAACACATGGGGATGACACTGAAAGAAATTGAGAGAGCATCTACAACGAACAATCACAAGGGCCATAAAAATAGCTAATGAAGTTCACATGTATTCTTTGCTATGGTTCTGGTGAGATGGACAGTAGGGATCTGCTTGGATGCTGGTTGGTGCTTCACACAAATTTCACACTACCGGGCTAGCCACTCGTCCTCAGTATTGTCACAAAGCTAATAACTGTTTCATATGAATCATGCCCCAGTATCCCAACATAAATAACCTCCTCTTCTCTACTCCCCCTCCGCTCTACCCCCACATCATCAAACTCCTTTATTAACCTTCTGTCGGGCGCGGTGTTTGTCGCAGCAAGATCGGATGCGGTGTATCAAATTGATCACACCGTTTATTCACGTGATCATTTATTAAATTCTGTTCACAAAACATATTATAAGTGCCAAATATATTTTGCAGTAGAAATATTCAACATTCAGATTTCTTATCGTCAATGTTGGGCTTTAGTAACAAATGATAAAAACGTCACTTTTTCATTTGCTTCTTTATTATATTTCACTAATAAAACACATTACAAATGACAATTACCTTTACAGAAAGGCTATTATGACACTGGAACAGAACAACAATGATATTACAACTCATTCATTTGTTTCATCGTCACTTTTTGACTGTGGTAACAAATGCGGAATTTTTCCACATTCAGAGCAAAAATGTTCAATGTGTATCAAACAGATAGGCTTCTGACACATTTTGCAACAATATTTTGTCAGTCTTTTTTTTTCTGTACAGATATTACACCTTTTCCTGTTGATCCCAGTCCCTTGTTCTTCGTTTCTGCTTGTGTCTTCTGCTTCTTCTTCACACATTGGCCTATATTGTTGTAGCCGCAGTTGAAGGTCTCTGTGAATTCCTGAGGTGTCCAAGCATCTACGAACCAAGTGAGGTAGAACTAATGCATGTGAGAGTTGCTTCAGGAATCCTTTTCTTCAGGTAAAATTCTCGTTGTTTCCATAGTAAATTACTTGTGAATTGATTCCACTCATATTGATCATTGCAAAAAATATGACCATGGGCCAACGGCACACATTTCTTGCTACATTGTATGAAGTGGTCAACTTATCTGTAGTGTCGACTCCACCTTTGGTGCTATTGTAAAATGTTACAATGGATGGCTTCTGTTTATCTCCAGTGTCAGCATCTACTGAATTATCTTCATGCAAACTTGATGTCAAGATAAAACACTTCCCCTTTTTAGGAACGTAGGAAACTAGAGTACAGCCTTTCTTGAAGCCAAAAAGTGAACTATGGACAGCCCTGCCTTTACTGGTAGCAAACTCCAGAGGAATCTCACGCTTGTTTTTCTTCATCGTCCCAACAAAAGAAAGATTTTTTTTTCTTCTTAGCTCTTCTATCAAACCAATAGTAGTAAACCAATTGTCTACTGTCACATTTCGACCTGACTGATAAATTGGTTCACATAGTCGCAGAACAACATCTGAAGGTTTATTACTAATGTGGTACAATCCTTCTGGCTGCAGCCCAGTATATATTTCCAGATTATAGAGATAAAATATTTGGGAATCCACAAGAGCATATATCTTAATTCCATATTTGTTTGGTTTGCTAGGTATGTATTGACCAAAACTGCACCTTCCATGGAATCCTTCAAGTTTCTCATCTACTGTAACATTTTCTCCGAGGGTGTAGGATTTCTGGCAATTCTGTACAAACAGAGAAAATATTTCCCGAATTGCTGTTATCTTATCTAATTTTCTCTTTTCATTGCGAGTCACACGATTGTCAAATCTAAGGCACCGCATGATGAATTTGAAACGTTTTATGTTCATAACGAGACGAAATTTTTCAATTCCATCCCCATCACTTCCCCACAGATCTTCTAAGCTTTGTCTGTTACTTTGGTAACACCAGCCAAAAACAGAAGACCAATGAAAGCTTTTAATTCAATAATATCTATAGGTTTTACGTCTCTCTCTCGCTGAAAAGAAGCTTTGATGCTCTCAGTATACTGATTGGTATACAGAACTATAATTGACAAAATGTCATCATCTATGAGGCAATTCCAACATTCCAAAGGCGTTCTCAATGCTTTCGCAGCACCTATAGGACCAGGTAACTTTCGAATAATATTGTGGGCCCTGAAACGTACTCTCTGCAATGGTGGAACTTTATTCCATTTTGTCTCTTTGTCCCTTCCAGTATAATAATGCTGGCTTTCTCCAAGTACTTCCTCATCATTTTCACTGTCGTTTTCCTCTGTTTCTGAATCTTCCTGCCAAACTTCAACTGCGTCATCACAATCTGTATCTACTTCGTCTTCAAAATCCTCTTGAGCTTCATCATTATCCTCTTCGAACAACATTTTTTGTATTTCTGCAACATGATTTGTGTCAAGGAGGTTGTATGTCTTACTGTATCCTGCCATGATCAAGTGTCTCACACCTAAAACGATAAAATTCCTATAAAATAACGCAGTCAGGTGCAGTGTATCAATTTGATGCCTGATACTCAAACGTTCTGATGATTAAACGGTCCAAAAAGAAAATAAGTGCATTACACATTGTATATTAACATTGTACTACTTACTAAGTTATGTTGATAACCAAAGAAACGAATTGTTGAAATGCAACACAAACGGGCGCAGTGTATCAAACTGATCAATCAGCACATATATCGACAACAGAGCAGTCGTATTGACACTGAAGCACACAACAATGACAAGCATTCGGAAAAGGCTAGCTGCTAGCGAGTAGGTGTCAGTGCTGCCACTCATTGACAAATAATTTACAGTAAACTTCGAGGTGTATCAATTTGAACAGCCGCACCCGACGGAAGGTTAATAATGAGGTATTGCCACCTGGCACTCATGTGAGAATGACTGCAGTAGCAGAACATATCATTTTATCATCTGCTGGTGTTTTAAGTTACAATGGCTATTCCTAATGTAGGGCTTCCCACAAAGATGGATCGGCTCCATCTGTTGAACAATGTATGAGGTGTGATCAAACAATATGCAAATGAATTTTTTTGCAGCAACTGATGTTGCTACAGCAGTTTGAGGAAATTTGTCCAATAGCCTGATCTGGTGAGACAAGCAACATGTTCTCACTTGTCAGTCAGCATTCAGAGAGGCTAGAGTGAGTTTGTGCTTACCGTATCTGTCACACATCATGGATTTTGAACAATGCATGAACATTAAGTTCTGTTTCAAGTCACAAAAAAGAGCCAAGGAAACTCATTAAATGTTGAAATTGGTGTATGGCAATAATGCTTTAACTCTGAAGACTATTTGCAAGAGCCATGAGCAATTTAAAAGTGTAAATGAGTTGGTAGAAGATGAGCATTGTTTAGGACATATATTAACCTCAAAAACAGAAAAAAAACATACAAAAATTGGAAAAAAAAATTGTTCAAACAGGTGAATAACTATTTGAGAGCATACCAAAGAACTTAGCATGTCATAAATGTCTGTGCATAGCATTTTTATCAATAACTTGCAAATGGGATAAGTTAGTGTAAAATTTGTTCCCAGGGTTTTGAGTGATTAACAGAAGAGAAATGGTGTGTCAGTTTGCATATAGTTGAAGGATTGTCTTCTTTTAGACTCAGGCTTCATGTTCAAAAATTGTAACTGGAGATGAAACTTGAATCTATGTGTATGGCTCTGAGTTATGAATTCTAAGAGTTCCCAATGGAAAACCAGTGAACCTCTTCCCCATAAAAAGGCATTGTCAGTCAAAATCTGATATTAAAGTCACGCTCTTCTTTTTCAGTATTCAGGGCATAGTGTGATGAGAGTTCATTTCAATGGGAACAACTGCAAATGCTGAATTTTACAAGGGTATACTGGAACTTTAGCAAAATGCTGTACTGAGGAAGAGACCAGAACAATAGGTCTTTGGCTTACTTCTTCATCACAACAATGCACCTTGCCACACTTCATATTGATTTACAAGTTTTTGGCTGGAAAAAGTGTTCCTGTCTGTCCATATTTGCCCTACTCACCAGATTTAGCACCATGCAATTTCTGGCGCTTCCCAAAAATTAAAACTACGAGGGGCATTTGAAAAGTCCATGAAAAGTCTGAGAGATGGCACCAACGGTGCATATTGAGATCATTTTTAGCTAGTAGCATCTTTGGATAGAACACACACCAAGTTTTAGCCATATTGGTCCATTTCTTTGTGTTTGGAATTCGTGTGAATCAAGGAAGTCGAGTGATTGTCAAAAAATTGACAAAAAAGAATTTTGTGTGGTGATTAAACATTACTTTATGAAAGGCAAAACGCCTCAGGAGACTAAAGAGAAGCTTGTTAAACATTACGGTGACTCTTCACCTTCGATTAGAACAGTTTATAAGTGGTTTCAAAATTTTCGGAGTTGGCATATGGGCACAAGTAATGCTAAACATTCTGGATGCCCTGTGGAGGTTATGACTCCAGAAATAATTGATAAAATCCATTATATAGTGATGGATGACAGAAGAGTTAAAGTGTGTGAGATTGCTAGTACTGTGGACATCTCAAATGAATGGGTACATAATATTTTGCATAACCATTTGGACATGAGAAAGCTATCCACAAGGTAGGTTCTGCGATTGCTCAAGATTGACCAAAAACAGAATCGTGTGAAGTGACAGCCAAATCTAAGTATGGTGCAGAACGGAGTCCATTTCAGTGGCTGTAAGATTTTTAATGCCCTCCCTTCAAGAATTAAGCATTTGGTAGATGATGATCTATTGTTTAAAAAAACCTTAAGGCAGGTCCTATTGCAAGGATCATTTTATACAATAGAAGAGTTCCTGAACTACAGTGTTTAACATTTCTTGTATTGTAAATTGCAAATGTATGCTGCTACGGTCGCAGGTTTGAATCCTACCTTGGTCATGGGTGTGTGTGATGTCCTTAGGTTAGTTAGGTTTACGTAGTTCTAAGTTCTAGGGGACTGATGACCACAGCAGTTGAGTCCCATAGTTCTCAGAGCCATTTTTTGCAAATGTATGCCCAAATTTGTATTTCTAATACTGAATATTTTTATTGTAAACATATGTTTTGCAATATTTATTTCTCTGTAACACTTATTATTTTGTAATCTTTATTTATCTCTAAAATGTATTTTTTGTAGTGGGACCTAAGTTACTGTTTACTGTTTTTGTTTTGTAATCTCTATCTATTTCTAAAACGTATTTTTTGTAGTGGGACCTAAGTTACTGTTTACTGTTTTTGTTTTGTTTAATGTATTACCATAAATTCTGGCCAAAAGCTTGTAAAATTGACACATTCCATATCCTGTGATAGTGTCATAACATTGATCACCAGAACAAGAGATAAATAAATAAAAATGAGCAAAATTTATGTAAATAGTTTGAAATTGTCACTAAGCTTATGGACTCTCTCCTTTCTTGGAGCTAACAGACTAACAAAAACATACATATAAGCAGAGGATGCAGTGCTGGGATAATGTTGCCAGTATAGCACTGCATGTGTATATGTGTGTTTTGGTTAACCTTTAAATTGAGGAAGGATTTTGTTCAGAAACCTGGCTTCAGTTTCAACCTGGTTTACACGCCTGTTTTCCATTCAAAGTCTCAACTTTATGATGAGTGATTAACTATACACATCTCATTATTTGTATTTCACCTGCTAGAGACTAAAGCTTGTGGATGTGACTTTGTCAGTTTGATGGTGATAGTCAGGTTTTTAAGATACTGAATGCTTCAGGAATGCAAACTTTGACAGAAAATGTAGGATGTTCTGATTTCAGAGAAAAAATATATGGAATACTACTAACAAACTCCATGGTTCAAACACTCTTGAGCTATGTGACTGGAGCAGCAGGAATGTAGATTTTTGCTCATTTATTCAACACTCTTATTTTTAAATGACATTACTGATAGATCACTTCTTTTTTTTTCAGAGAAGAAAAACACTAAGAGCAACTGTTGCAGCTCAAAGAAGGCTTAAAGCAAATGGAGTGAATGATCCAGCAACAGTAAGTTTATCAGTAGACGCTCTGCCACAACTGGAAGCCAGAAGTCCAGCAAGAGCATGGCCTGGGGGTTGTGATGTAAGGCAACGTGGATCAAGAACTGATGAAATAAGAGTTGCCACTACTGCCCAGAGCAATCCAGCTTATACCTCCAATCTCCCTGACATGATAGTATAGAAATATTGCAAGTGGAAGTGGAGAAACTATGTATCACACAATCACTCTTGTGCACAAAACTTATTTGAATTTACTGATTTTTATATATTTATTGTATGTTAAGTAGCTCTGAAATTCATACACTTGAATACAATTAAAACACCAAGGTTGTGCATTATATCATGGATAAATACAAATTCATCATCCCTCCCTTCTTCCCCCCAACCCCCTCTGCCCTGCCCTCTCCCCCTGCTGCCTCCTCTCCTCCTCATCAGTCATCTTCATTTTTCAGTCATTAGATCATTTACCTACTACATCATATTCATAGCATTAATTCCTAGATATAGCAATCCAGCAACAGAAAAAACTTTAGAAAATATATTGTAATTGACAGGATAAACTTACTATCAACTTCACATTAGAAATCCTGTGTATCAGTACTGATTAAGTGTGTTTAAGAAATCAGTTCATTTTTGTTTACTGTGATATTTTTTACAATTACTGATCATGAGCAATTAGCGCCAACTTAGGAATAGACTATGTTGCTGGAAGATACCACTGCCCATAAATATGCATAGATGCATATGCTTATATACATTTACAAAGTGAACTGATGCTGGAGCTGGCTCTAGTATAAATTTTCTCTGTTGCATAAAATAAAAATTACTGAGTGACATTATTTTTCTTATGTCAATTTACATACAATGCATCATGTTGTGATTTATTAAATGAATTATACAACTACTGTTGTCTTCCTTACTTTCATATTGTGTAACTGTGGTATTTAATATTAAACATTGAATTCTGTAACATAAGTGAGTGATTATTTTAAAACTTGCAATGATACAAAACATAGCAGCAAAAATATAAGAAACTATTGCATCCCTCAGGAAGATAAATATATATTGTGAAGGGGAGTTGTCGACATTTTCTAATGTTATGACCACAGGAACATTTTTATGTATGAAATTTCTTTACAGTTTAAAATGTCTTAGTTTAATCAAGCAAAAGAGCTTATCTAGTAGAACACCTGCTAGGATGCAACAGAACTTAAAACATATTAGTGATTTAGGTGATACACTTCTTATTATTTCAAAAATGAAATGAGTATAATGCAGATGTAAAATACCAGAAAAAGTATTTACAATGGCATACACTATACATGTTGGAAACAGTCACTTTGGATCTACAGATTTGAAATAGAAAAATTTCAGTTAGCTCATGTTGTTGCAAGTGGTAGAAAATTATAGTCTCATTTATCACATAGTCAAGACTTTTCTTGTGGTAAAAATAAATTACTCTGCACTAAAAGTACGGCTGCATAATATTAGATGGCATTAAGTTTCCATTATATTGCCTTTCCACATATTTATTGTATCAGAGAGCACATCACTGACCAAAACACTGTCAACACTTTCATATGGTGCACCACTTTGTGGCATTGTTAGATCCAAGTATTTTTCTGATTTTCCACTATTAACACTTCAAGCAATTCATTTGGGAATGGAATGTGTGTATTTTAGAGTGAGGAAATGAACCATATGAGTTTTCCTTTGAAGATTTTAGTTCCAGCTTTGAGAGATCACTTGTCACAGGTTTGGTAATAATGAGAGCTTGATGTAGACACACCTGTCCAAGACTAGTGAACTTTCTGTTTGAAGGGTCTCAGACAGTGCACTCTGAAGTGCTAAATAATGGTGATAATATGAGATTATCTGAAGTGCAATCACACTGATGCTGCAACAAAATAATTTCTGTTTCCTTTCCACAAAAACGTCCCTTCATAGACTCAGGCAACTGAAACAATTCTTGCACTATTGCAACACCAAGATGTATGATCTACACTAAATTAAACAATATGTGTACTGTACTTCATTATCTGAGAAAAGGATGTAGGTACACACATCAAAAAAAGTTTTGCATCACCTCGGTTCCGAGAGTGCCAGAACCTGTACACAAACTTGGAATAGAGATCAACATAAACATCATTTCCGTCCTTTTTATATCACATGAAAACCACACATTGCATGTTGTATCACCATACAGCAAGAGCTTCGGAGGTGGTGGTCCAGATTACTGTACACACCGGTACTTCTAATACCCAGTAGCACGTCTTCTTGCATTGATGGATGTCTGTATTCGTCGTGGCATACTGTCCACATGTTCACCAAGGCACTGTTGGTCCACATTCTTCCACTCCTCAATGGCAATTTGATGTAGAGCCCTCAGAATGGTTGGTGGGTCATGTCGTCCATAAGCGGTCCTTTTCAGTCTATCCCAGGCACATTCGATAGGGTTCATGTCTATAGAACATGCTGGTCACTCTAGTCAAGTGATGTCATTTCACTGAAGGAGGTCATTCACAAGATGTGCATAATCGGAGCGCGAATTGTCATCCATGAAGACGAATCCCTTGCCAGTATGCTGCCGATATAGTTGCACTATCGGTCAGAGGATGGCATTCATGTATCGTACAGCCATTACGGCACTTCCATGACCACCAGCGGTGTACATTGACCCCACATAATGCCACCCCAAAACAGCAGCAAACCTACACCTTGCTGCACTCACTATACAGTGTGTCTAAAGCTTTCAGCCTGATCAGGTTGCCTCCAAACACGTCTCCGACGATTGTCTGGTTGAAGGCATATGTGACACTCATTGGTGAAGATAACCTGATGCCAATCCTGAGCAGTCCATTTGGCATGTTGTTGGGCCCATCTGTACCGCACTGCATGGTGTAGTGGTTGCAAAGATGGAGCTCACCATGGACGTTGGGAGTGAAGTAGCACACCCTGCAGCCTATTGCGCACAGTTTGAGTCTTAACATGATGTCCTGTGGCTGCACGAAAAGCATTATTCAACATGTTGGCGTTGCCATCAGTGTTCCTCTGAGCCATAATCCATAGGTAGCGGTCATCCACTGCAGTAGTAGCCCTTGGGCGACCTGAGCGAGGCATTTCATCGACGGTTCCTGTCTCTCTGTATCTCCTCCATGTCGGAACAACATTGCTTTGGTTCACTCCGAGACGCCTGGACATTTCCCTTGTTAGGAGCCCTTTCTGACACAAAGTAACAATGTGGATGCAATTGAACTGCAGTACTGACCATCTAGGCCTGGTTGAACTACAGACAACACTAGCTGTGTACCTCCTTCCTAGTGGAATGATTGCAAATGATCAGCTGTCAGACCCCCTCCGTTTCATAGGTGCTGCTCTTGCATGGGTATTGACATCTTTTGGCAGGTTTAGTGACATCTCTGAAGAGTCAAAGGGACTGTGTCTGTGATACAATATCCACAGTCAATGTCTATCTTCAGGAGTTCCGGGAACCGAGGTGATGCAAAACTTTTTTGATGAGTGTAGTTACACATTCCTGAAATATGTCTTATGACAGATACATTTCTGTTACTATACAATGGCACACTTAACTGATACAATACATGCTACTAAAAACATCCTAATTTGCCATCACATCATCTGTACCTTGTGAATCCCGAAATTGATATGTAAAATTTGTCATGATGTACACTGGGGCCAAAACGTTTGATGAAGAAGATCTTACCACATTTTCTCATGTTGTAATGAGAATGATAAAACCTTTTTGAACAAGTTGTTTTGCCTGAAACCCATAATAATTTTTATACAGATGTGCTGCTAACAGATATGTTTTTGGTCAACAATATGGATTTTACATCACTGTTAAGCTGAACAGGGGAAACACGCTATCATGAATAAGGACCAAAAATTTGGGTATGAGAAATGTCATGAGCCTCCAACAAAGCAAAGAGTTGGATGGATAAGAAAGGCATTGCACTTTTTAGTTCAGTCCTTAATATTGAAATGATATAAGCAAAAAACTGTCAAGAGAACACAAGATAGACTGCTACTCACAAAATAAAGGAGACAAATCACTTAATATTATCAGCTGCCAGACTGAGTCCTTTGTCAGATGTAGCTGGAACACACACACATTCACAAATGTATAATTCACACACATGGCCATTGTTATCTCCTGTTGCTAAAGATTGGCCTATTTCATTTTGGTAAGGGTGGTAGAGCAACGACATTAGCATTATAGGGACTGTGAGAAGCAGATAAGGTGTGTATCAAGGCTAGCATAGTTGAATTTGATAGTGAGGCAAAAGATGAGGCCTTTGAAAAATATTCATACTTCTGTGGGACTGAGGCTTTTGTAGGACAGGTTCATGACTGTGCTGCAGATTTGATTAGGCTCTGGATTTTGTAGCATGAGATAATGTATTTCCTTAGTGTCTGGAAATGTATGTTGTCTGTAAGGCAAGGTTTGGCAGCTATGAGAGGATGTGGGGGAGGTTTAATGGAGGCTCTTGTATTGGTGATGAATAGTGGTACAATAAGACAAGCTTGTGAGGTGAACAGATTGGACAGTTTTTTGATGTGGCATTTTGCACATTGCTCTAGTTCCTAGCAGGCAAGTGTTTCAATCTGAGTGATGGGGTGCAGCATTCCATTGTTTGAGCTATCAAAAGAGAATGATGAAAGTACAAGTAGCTCTGCACTATAACAATGCTATGTGTTGAGTAGACTGTGTATTCCAACACCTGTTTTACTCTGCCCAGGAAATGTATTGTGTTGCCACTGGCCAACAGTTGTGATAAAGAAATGAACTCATTGACATCATAGGTTTAACTGCTACTCTGATTAGTACCAAACACAGATTGCATTGGGTTCACTGCAGCCACTAAAAGTGTGAACCATGTGTGAAGCAGGGACTACCACATGCTGTTAAGTGCAGCTCTCAATACAGCCAAGTCAGTTCACTGCAGTTTACATTGTGTATTGTTGTGTACCACACACTTCTGTTTTCAACTTTAGCACCAGATCCGTTTGGACTGTACTCAAAAGCTCACAACATCTTTGGCTTATTTCACACTTCAGTTGAAGTATGAAGTTTGGATGTTGGTGTTTCTCTCACTTTCTTTGAAAGTACAAGATTTGAACTTTGTACATCATATGCTTAGAACAGCATTTGTGTATCTGCAGAGATACTAAAAATGAGAAAGCAAATGGTATAAAAATTGTTTTGAAAATGATATTGTGTAATTTATATATTCTCTTTCATAAATTAGTGGTAAAGAGAAGCCCTTGCAGTTCATACTGAAATTAATAGAGGCAAACATCACAAAGTATCACACAAATTCATGTTCTTCAAAATCTGCATATCCAGTAAAATTACTGACATCTCTGTCTCTCTGAGGAAAATATTTTTTCCATGCTCATATAAAATTCATAAGGAAAACCGCTCAACAAGGCACTGTGTAGTGTATAACAATGCATATCATGCAGCTGCGAAGAAAACTGGTTTAGAGGGATAATATTATTGCATTGATTGCAAAATTCCCTACTGTGTTACTCCATGCCTTCATGTTCATACTATTATGTTGTTTCCAATGTGAGCCAGCCGGAGTGGCCGAGCGGTTAAAGGCGCTACAGTCTGGAACCGCACGACCGCTACGGTCGCAGGTTCGAATCATGCCTCGGGCATGGATGTGTGTGATGTCCTTAGGTTAGTTAGGTTTAAGTAGTTCTAAGTTCTAGGGGACTTATGACCACAGCAGTTGAGTCCCATAGTGCTCAGAGCCATTTGAACCATTTGCCATTTCCAATGTGTACTACAAGCTGCTTTTTACTGAGATGTGTGTTACACTCTAAAAATTATTTTAATAAATATTTTCTACATATATATGATGTTTGCTCGAAACATATCAAACCTTTCTTAGGCAAAATACGTTTATTGATCTGGATGTGTAGAATCCTACTCCTCTTCAAAGTATTCATCTTGATAGTGCAGACACTTGTCCCAGTAATCCAGCCACTGTTGGAACCACTTCTGGGACATGTCTTTTGGAATTGTGATCAGCCAGTCTGTCGCATTCTCCATTATTTTTTCTCTTGACTGAAGTTGTGTTTCTTACAGGGGCATTTCAGCTTAGGAAACAGCCAAAAGTTAGATGTGGCTATGTCAGCAGGCTATATCTACATCTACATATGTACTCCCAGGCCACCATATGGTATGTGACAGAGATTATGCTGTACCACTACTAGTCATTTCCATTCTTGTTCCACTTGCACGTAGAGTGAGGATAATAACTGTTTATATGCCTCCATATGAACCCTAATTTCTTGTATCTCATCTTTGTGATCCTTACACTAAATGTATGTTGGCAACAGTAGAATTGTTCTGCAGTCAGCTTCAGATACCAATTTTCCAAATTTTCTCAATAGTTTTCCTTGAAAAGAATGTTCCATTCCCTCCAGGGACTCTCTTTTGAGTTTCCAAAGAATGTCCATAACACTTGTGTGTTGCTCAAACCTACCAGTAACAAACATAGCAACCTGCCTCTGAATTGCTCTTTAATCTGACCTGGTGAGGATCCCCAACACTTGAACAGTACTCAACAATGGGTCACACTAGTGTCCTATATACAGTCTCTTTTACAGATGAACCACACTTTCCCAAAATTCTCCCAGTGAACTGAAGTCAACCATTCATCTACATCTGCATCTACATTTATGTAGATACTCTGCAAGTCACCGTACAGTGCATGATTGAGAGTATCCTGTATTCTGCTATATGCCTCCACATGAGCCCTAATTTCTTGAATCTTATCTTCATGGTCATAACGCACAATGTATGTTGTGGCACTAGAATCATTCAATAGTCGGCTTCAAATGCTGGTTTTTTTTTAATTTTCTCACCCGTGTTTCTCAAAAAGAACATCACCTTCCCTCCAGGGATTCCCATTTGAATTTCTGAAGCATCTCCATAACACTTACATGTTGTTTGAACATGTTGAATCATATGAGAAAGAATAGTTACAAACTGAGCAATCATATTTAGAGCTAATATAAGAAGATCAACAGAATGATTACAAAATAATCCACCTGCAGAACATAGTTACTCAGAATTACCATTAATTTCTAGATTCTAATATGGCAGATTAGTGCAGTAGATTCAAACTCTACAAATAAAAGTTTGACCTTTTATTACCCTAAGATATATACTATTTATTGCCTACACAAACCGGAATATAGTTCATGGACATCTAATTGAAACTATTTGAACAGCATCACCAGCAGTCACCTTAATTTTTATTGCACTCCCCTCACTATGACTATTATATTTACTTGATGATTCAGTAGACACAATAATTACAATCAAAACAATTGGATGACAATGATACTGAAGATATGAATATTCAGACTTTATTGATGTAGAATTTGATACCTACATACCACCAGAGCAGGATTTAGAAAACAATGGATTTTGGCTTCTAGACATAGGTAATCAGACAATTCTTCCAATAAATACAGAAGTGCGAGATTAACAAGCTCCTCAGATGTCCTTCACTCATGAGCAGTACCTGCTCTAGGGGTTAAAATTGATGCCACACCAGGCCGACTACATCAAGGAACATTCACAATAAACTGGCCTGGACTATTCATCAGCCAATGCTCAGAAATTTGTGGAGCAAACCACAGATTCATGCCAATTGTAATTGAAAGAACTTCAGTAAGTTTATTCTTCAAGTGATTATCCAAGATAATTTAAGGAGTTAGTTAAAATATATAACATTAGAGTGTCAATCTAAAATAACTAAATAATCAGTACACCTTGAAACATCAGACGACTGAAAGGTCTTAAACCAAATAATAGTAAATTAATGATTACTTCTGATGGGGAAGATAATCCAAATTCCCCAAATATCTCCTCTCATATGATTCTCTCTATTCATTATATTTTCAACCAATTTAATTCTATTTAATCAAACAAACTTTTTCTCATTTAAACCTAATCCTATTAAATGAGCAGAAAAAAGAACAACTGAGATAAAAAATCTAACCTGAAAACCTTATTCTCAACATTTGATCCATCAACTACTATCTTCAACTTATCATTAAATTGGACTAGAACATTTCTAGGATTACTATTAATCCCATCAATATTTTGACTTACACCATTACAAATTAATATTATCTGAAATAAAATGAACTTAACCCTACATAATGAATTTAAAACATTATTAGGACCAAAATCATTTAATGGAACAACATTCATCTTTATCTTAATTTTCATTATAATATTATTCAATAATTTCATAGAACTATTCCCTTTAATTTATACTAGAACAAGCCACTTAGTATCAACATCTGCAATCACTTTACCTAAGTGATTAAGATTTATACTATTTGGATAAATCAATCACATCATACACTCCTGGAAATTGAAATAAGAACACCGTGAATTCATTGTCCCAGGAAGGGGAAACTTTATTGACACATTCCTGGGGTCAGATACATCACATGATCACACTGACAGAACCACAGGCACATAGACACAGGCAACAGAGCATGCACAATGTCGGCACTAGTACAGTGTATATCCACCTTTCGCAGCAATGCAGGCTGCTATTCTCCCATGGAGACGATCGTAGAGATGCTGGATGTAGTCCTGTGGAACGGCTTGCCATGCCATTTCCACCTGGCGCCTCAGTTGGACCAGCGTTCGTGCTGGACGTGCAGACCGCGTGAGACGACGCTTCATCCAGTCCCAAACATGCTCAATGGGGGACAGATCCGGAGATCTTGCTGGCCAGGGTAGTTGACTTACACCTTCTAGAGCATGTTGGGTGGCACGGGATACATGCGGACGTGCATTGTCCTGTTGGAACAGCAAGTTCCCTTGCCGGTCTAGGAATGGTAGAACGATGGGTTCGATGACGGTCTGGATGTACCGTGCACTATTCAGTGTCCCCTCGACGATCACCAGTGGTGTACGGCCAGTGTAGGAGATCGCTCCCCACACCATGATGCCGGGTGTTGGCCCTGTGTGCCTCGGTCATATGCAGTCCTGATTGTGGCGCTCACCTGCACGGCGCCAAACACGCATACGACCATCATTGGCACCAAGGCAGAAGCGACTCTCATCGCTGAAGACGACACGTCTCCATTCGTCACTCCATTCACGCCTGTCGCGACACCACTGGAGGCGGGCTGCACGATGTTGGGGCGTGAGCGGAAGACGGCCTAACGGTGTGTGGGACCATAGCCCAGCTTCATGGAGACGGTTGCGAATGGTCCTCGCCGATACCCCAGGAGCAACAGTCTCCCTAATTTGCTGGGAAGTGGCGGTACGGTCCCCTACGGCACTGCGTAGGATCCTACGGTCTTGGCGTGCATCCGTGCGTCGCTGCGGTCCGGTCCCAGGTCGACGGGCACGTGCACCTTCCGCCGACCACTGGCGAACACATCGATGTACTGTGGAGACCTCACGCCCCACGTGTTGAGCAATTCGGCGGTACATCCACCCAGCCTCCCGCATGCCCACTATACGCCCTCGCTCAAAGTCCGTCAACTGCACATACGGTTCACGTCCACGCTGTCGCGGCATGCTACCAGTGTTAAAGACTGCGATGGAGCTCCGTATGCCACGGCAAACTGGCTGACACTGATGGCGGCGGTGCACAAATGCTGCGCAGCTAGCGCCATTCGACGGCCAACACCGTGGTTCCTGGTGTGTCCGCTGTGCCGTGCGTGTGATCATTGCTTGTACAGCCCTCTCGCAGTGTCCAGAGCAAGTATGGTGGGTCTGACACACCGGTGTCAATGTGTTCTTTTTTCCATTTCCAGGAGTGTATATTCACACACCTTGTACCCCAATGTACACCACATGCATTAATATCATTTATTATATTAATTGAAACAATTTGAAATGTTATCCGACTAGGTACATTAGCAGTATGACTAGCAGCAAATATAATCACTGGAGACCTATTATTAACTTTATTAAGAAATACAGGACCATCTATAGCAATAAATTTAATTTCATTACTAATTATCGGACAAATACTCCTACTAATTCT
The DNA here is from genome assembly GCF_023864275.1 of Schistocerca cancellata. NCBI lineage: Eukaryota > Metazoa > Arthropoda > Insecta > Orthoptera > Acrididae > Schistocerca > Schistocerca cancellata. The sequence continues at coordinate 777,681,218 of NC_064629.1, read as the reverse complement.
AGAATCAGCAGTAGCTATAATTCAGGCTTATGTTTTCTCAGTTTTAAGAAGTTTATATTCTAGAAAAGTATACTGAACTTACGTTAACAACTCACTCGAATCACCCATTCCATTAACATGAGCAATTGGAGCAATAGTCCTAGTATCAGGATTATCAAAATAATTTCACCTATTTAACATTAACTTATTCATAATTGGATTTGGAATTACCTTATTAACTATGACTCAATGATGTCGAAATGTAGTCCGGGAAGGAACATATCAGGGATTACATACAGGATTGTATCAACTGGATTATGATGAAGAATTATTTTATTTATTGCCTCATTCTTTGTATCATTCTTTTGAGCCTTCTTTAGCAGAAGACTAGCACTAACAATTGAACTAGGAATTCTATGACCTCCAATAGGAATTCAACCTTTCAATCCTATACAAATTCCATTACTTAATACAGCTACTCTTTTAGCCTCAGGAGTAACCGTACCATGAGCACACCACAGTCTTACAGAATCTAACCACACTTAAGCACTACAAGGCTTATTTTTCACAGTACTATTAGGATTGTATTTCACAATACTTCGAGCATATGAATATTGAGAAGCACCTTTCACTATTGCAGATGCAGTATATGGATCAATATTCTTTGTTGCAACAGAATTTCGTGGACTCCATGTAATAATAGGAACAATCTTCTTAACAATATGTTTACTTTGACACTCAGTAAAACAATTCTCACCAAGACACCACTTGGGATTTGAAGCAGCAGCATGATATTGACACTTCGTAGATGTAGTATGATTATTCTTATATATCTCAATTTATTGATGAGTTAGATAATTGTTTTTCTAGTATTTTCTAGTAGTTTCTAGCAGCCCACCTCTGAGCTGCTTCGATGTCTTCCTTCAATCTGGCCTAGTATGAATCCTAAACACTTAAGCAGTACTCAAGAATATATTGCTCCAGCATCCTACATGTGGTCTCCTTTACAGCTGAATGACTCTTTTTTTACAGTTCTCCCAATAAACCGAAGTCAACCATTCATCTTCCCTACCACAGTTCTCACATGCTCTTTCCACCTCATATTGCTTTGCAACATACACCCAGATACTTCAAATTACCAGACTGTACCAAGCAGGACACTAGCAATTTTGATGAAGGTTTCTCAGGTCTCCAGCTGGGTGGTAGCGTTGATATCTCGCGATGTTTCTGGAAGTATCATACTACCCATCTCCTGGTGAAGTGTCGAGATTCATGGAGAACGTGCTATTTATATGCAAGGTCACCCCCCTCCACTAGACCTTGGGTGGCTGCGGTGGACCAGCGGCATGCGTGTGGTGGTGGGGATGGCGGGCGCCCCCAGCGCCCACGTTCAGTTCTCGGTGTAAGCATTCTGTCTGTGTCCGCGGCAGAGGACATTGACGGGCGCGCTCCCAACGGATTGCCGCTATCGCAGGGTTCTATGCTGTGCTGAGTTGGTATCCCTCATCTCTGTTGACCAGATTCTCGTGAATTCTTATTTCTATGGATTTTTTTGATAATGCTTTCCCAAAAGCCAGATGCTTGGCACAGTACCTTCGTGTTTTCGAAGTTGAAGGTGTGTTCTTCATTGATGCTGTGTTCTGCTATGGCTGATCTTTCTGTGTGGCCTAGTCACACACATCTGATATGTTCTTTGCAGCATTTAGATATGCAGGCTGTGTTTGCCCAATGTATTGCTTTCCGCATTCACATGGTATACTTTATACTCCTGGTGTGTTAAGGTCCATTATAATGAAGGAGAAGAAGAAGATAAACGACTCGCATTCCTTCCATACGTGGGTCCGCTCTTGGCCAAAATTGCATGACTTCTGGGAAAACACACAATCAAAACCATTCTCCGACCACCACCGAAGATGAGGGAGCTCCTAGGTTCTGCCAAAGATGCACTGAACCTTAACACACCAGGAGTATACAGTATACCATGCGTATGCGGAAAGCGATACATTGGGCAAACACAAAGCTGCATATCTAAACACAGCAAAGAACATATCAGATATGTGCAACTAGGCCACACAGAAAAATCAGCCATAGCAGAACACAGCGTCAATGAAGAACACACCTTCAACTTCGAGCATCTGGCTTTTGGGAAAGCGTTATCAAAGAATCCATAGAAATAAGAATTTATGAGAATCCGGTCAACAGAGATGAGGGATACCAACTCAGCGCAGCATACCAACTCAGCTGCGATAGCGGCAATCCGTCGGGAGCGAACCCGTCAACGTCCTCTGCCGCGGACACAGACAGAATGCTTACATCGAGAACCGAACGTGGCCACCGGGGGCGCCCCCCATCCCCACCACCGCGTGCACACCATTGGTCCACCGTAGCCACCCGAGGTCTAGTGGAGGGGGGTGACCTTGCATATGAATAGCCCGCTCTCTGCGAATCTCGACACTTTGCCAGAAGATGGGTAGTATAACACTTCCCGAAACGTCGTGAGATATCAACGCTACCACCCGGCTGGAGGCACGACAAACCATCATCAATAGTTTATGCCGGTAAAGCCTACAGTCACATATACTAGCAATTTTGTAACTAAACATTACAGTTTTGTTCTTCCTACTCATCCACATTAACTTACATTTCCCCCCATTTAGAGCTAGGTGCCATTCATCACACTAAGTAGAAAATTTGTCTAACTCATATTGTATTTTCCTATATCACTCAATTTCAAAACCTTACCATACAGCACAGCATCATCAGCAAACAACTGTAGATTGCTGCCCACCCTGTCTGCCAAATCAGTTATGTATGTAGAGAACAACAGCTGTCCTATCACACTTCCCTGGGGGCACTCCTGATGATACCCTTGTCTCTGATGAACGTACCTTTCCTAACAGCCTGCAATCTATGTCAAATGTTTTCTGGAAATCTAGAAATATGGAATCTGCCTTTTGCCCTTCATCCATAGCCCACAGTATATCTCACGAGAAAAGGGCTAGCTGAGGTTCTCATGAACAATGCTTTCTAAAACCATGCTGATTCATGAACATATGCTTCTGAGTCTCAAGAAAGTTAACTATATCTGAACTGAGAATATGTTCAAGGAATCTGAAGAAAACTAAAGTTAGGGATATTGGTCTGTAACTATGTGGGTCTGTTCTTTTACCCTTCTTATATACTGGAGTCAACTGAACTTTTTTCCAGTTTCATGTGACTTTGTGCTGGATGAGAGATTCACAATAAATGAAAGCCAGGTAAGGGGCCAAAGTACTCTTTGCAAAACTGAATCCAGATTCCATTCAGACCTGATGATTTATTTGCTTTCATATCTTTCAGTTGTTTCTATGTGCCAGGGATGCTTATTACTGTGTCATCCATATGGGATTCTGTCAAATGATGGCATGTTTGTATGATTCTCCTGTGTGGACAATTTCTTGACTGTAAAATCAAAACTTTGGCTTTTATTTTGCTATCTTCAGCTGCCACACAGGACTGGTCAACAAGGGACTGCTCTGACCTGCCCTTCTTAGCAATTTTACATAGGACCAGAATTTTCTTGGTTCTTAACCAGATCGTTCACTAAGGTGGGATGATGGTAGTTGTTGTGTGCTTCATGCATAGATCCTTTCACGGATACAAGCATCCCTATTAACTTTTGCTTGTTGTCATTAGTGGATTTTCTTTTGAACCAAGAGTGCAACAGCCTCTGCTCCCTCAGCATCTTCTGAATTTTGTTATTAAACCATGGTGGGTCTTTTCCATCTTTTATCCACTTACTAGGCACATAACTCTCCACATCAAAATTTACAATCTGCTTAAACTTTGCCCATAATTCCTCTACATACATCTTGCTGGAACTAAGTGATACCAGTTCACTGTCCAAGTGAGTTGTTCATAACTGCTTATCTATTCTAACTAGGAGAAACACTATCCTAGCATTCTTAACTGATTTATTTACTTTTGTAACCATAGCTGCTATAATGATGTCATGATCGCTAATCCCCATTTCTACACTGGCATTGTCAATAATGTCCAGCCTATCTGTAGCTACAAGATCTAAGATATTCCATTGTGTGTGGGCTGCTGAGCTAGCTGCTCACGACAGTTTTCAGAAATCATGTTCAAAACATGTGACTGTATGTCTGTAGCCCCCTGCAATGAATCCATTGACATCCCAGTCTATACTCGGTAGGTTAAAGTCACCTGCAACTAGTATTGCATGATCTGGGTATTTCCATGCCACTGACTGTAGACTTTCTTTGAATGATCCTAGAGCTGTCACGGCAGAGTTGGGTAGCTGGTAGATAGGTCCAACAATTAAATAAGTTTCACCTAAACCTGTTACATGCAACTAGATAACTTCACTGTCACATTCAGTTTTGACCTCAATGGAGACAATATTTTTGTCAACTGCAATGAACGCTCCCCCTTCTATGGGCTCTAATCTGTCTTCCCAATATATGTTCCATGACTCACTAAATATCTTAGAAATTTCCACTTTTGGTTTCAGTCAGCTGTCGGCCCCAAGAATAATTTGAGTGGATGGCAGTAAATTTGGTAACTTTATTACAAATACTTTGACAGTTTACAGATGAAATTTTGACAGTCAAAGTGTCTTTACTCTGGATGGCACCAGACTTCCCTTGCTGTGTAACGACTGGCAGGTGTTAATCAGGGCACCTCAAACTACCGTCTCGCCTATAAAATCCTCATGGGCACTCCACAAGTACTCTGCTGCTCTAGTAGCTGCTTCCTTTCTGTAGAATTCCCTGACTTTTCAAGGGACTACTACAAACTCCACTTGATAATGTAGGTCTAGAAATCTGCAACCAAGACCATCACAGATTCAACAAAGCTCTTAGTTGAAACCCTCCACTTTGCTCCAAACTGAAGGACCCTGATCAACTCTGGGAACATTGCTGCACATTGTGAGCTCTGCTTGCACTCTGTATGTGAGACCAGCAGTCATCACCACCTCCACCAACCGCCTATATATACTGAGGATGGCATCAGAACTCACGCGACAGACATTGTTGGTGCAGATGTGAGCCACAACTTGCAGATGATTACACCATGCATATTCGATAGCTGCAGGCAAGGCCACCTTCACATCTCAGATGAGACCCCTTGGCAGACATATCAAGTGCACATTGGCTTTCTTTTCAGCCCTGTATGCTATCTGCCTAAGGGGCTCCATAATGCACCTAACATTGGAGCCCCCAATAACTAGTAGACCCCTTGCCCCTGTGCCTTCATCTTTCCTACCACAATCCTCAGATGGTTGGTACATTTCATATCTCTTTGCAATTTTGCTTGTAGGTATTTGAACAATGTGACTGTCTCAAGCAGCACTCTACTAATGCTGCATTTGTACATTATGGGTTTGTTTTTCCAACTCATATGCATTAACTTACATTTTTCCATATTTAGAGCTGGATGCCATTCATCACACCAACTAAAAATTTTATCTAAGTCATCTTGTATCCTCCTGCAGTCACTCAACTTCAACACCTTACCACACACCACAGCATCATCAGCATCATCAGCAAACAACAACAACTCTGTCCAGCAAATAAATTATGTATGTCCTATCACACTTTCCTGGAACACTCCTGATGGTACTCTCATCTTTGATGAACACTTGCTGTTGAGTACAATGTACTTAGTTCCAGTATATAAGAAATCTTCAAGTCACTCACATATCTAGGAACCCATTCCATATGCTCATATCTTCATCAACAGTCTGCAATTGGGCACTGTGTCAAATGCTTTTCAGAAATCCAGAAATATGAATCCTGTCTGCTGCCCTTCATCTGCAGTTTGCAGTACATCATGTGAGAAAAGGGCAAGCTGAGTTTTGCATGAGTGATGCTTTCTAAAACTATTCTGAAATGTGAACATAAGCTTCTCGGTCTCAAGGAAAAATTATTATATTCAGACTGAGAATACGTTCAAGCAGTCTGCAGCAATATGATGTTAAGAATATTGGTCTGTAATTTTGTGGGTGCATTCTTTTGCCCTTCTATTACACAGGAGTTATCTGCACTTTTCCAGTCACTTGGGATTTTGGGCTGGGTGAGGAATTCATGATAAATGCAAGCTAAGTAAGATCCCAGTGCTTCAGAATACTCTTTGTGAAACCAAACTGGGATTATATCTGGATGTGGCAACTTATTTGTTTTCAGCTCTTTCAGACTTTATCCGAGCCAGGGATGCCTTTTACTATGTTGTCCATATGGAACGGGCAATGGTCAGATGATGATGGTATATTTGTATAATTCTCCTGTGTGAGTGATTTCTTAAGTGCAAAAATTTAAACTTCAGTTTTCATTTTGTTATCTTCTACTGCCACATCAGGCTGATCAATGAGTGACTGGATAGAAACCTTAGACACCAGTTAGTATTTTTGCAAAGGATCAGTATTTTCTTAGGTTTTTGGCCAGATTTTAGGCTAAGGTATGACAGTGGAAGTTGTTGTATGCTTCATGCATAGATCTTTTTGCAGAGACCTGAATCTCTACTAAACTCTGCCTGTCATCATTTGCATGTTCCTTTTTTTGACTGAGAGTGCAATAGCCTTAATAGCCTTTCCTTCCTCATTATTTTCCAAATTTCATTGTTAAACCATGGTGGATCTTTTCCCTCTTCAGTCCAGGTACCAGGTACATACTTCTCCAGAGCACAATTTACAGTCCATATAAGCTTCACACATAATTCTCTATGTCCATTATATTGGAACTAAATGATGTCAATTCATTGCCTAAGTCAGATGCTAACAACTGCTTACTTGCACTTTCTAATGGAAAAAATCTCCTAGCCTTATTCACTGACTAATTAAATTTTGTAACCATAGTTGCAATGATGACAACATGATCACTAATCCCATCTCTATACTTATGCCATCAGTAGGGTCAGGCCTGATTGTAGCTGCAAGGTCTAAAATATTTCCATTGTGTATGGGCTGTCACTCTAGGTGCTCCAGACAGTTTTCAGGAAACATGTCAAAAAGCAATTTGAGAGTCTCTCTGTCTGTAGTCCTCCAATGAATTCATAGACATCCCAGTCTATACTCAGTAGGTTAATGTCACCTCCAACTAGTACAGCATGATGTAGGTATTTATGTGCTACTGAACATAGACTTTCTTTGAATGGCTGAAATAGTCACAGCAGAATCCAGTGACAAGTAAAAAAGTCCAAAAATTAACTGGGTTTCACCTAGCTCTGTTATACATGACCAAATAAATTTGATATGTGACGTAATGGGTGAGTTGTGGCGCCCTGAAAATATTATAAGTTCAGAGTGTAGAGGAATGGCCTTTGTGTCAATGTAGGAGATTTGTATGCTGTGAGTGCCAAAGATGGCAGACTTTGTGAAACCATAATAGCAGACATTTCACAGTTCATGTAGAAATCAATAACAACCAGAGGAATCATGATACCTTAAAAAGAAACGTGTACATTACCATTATTTGCACGATGATTCTGATGGTGTAGTCAGATTTTCAATAGTTTTGTTAGTTTAAAGTTTAGTATCTGACTGTAAATTATATAACTAACACCCAGCAATGAATTTCCAAAATCTAAATGATTCGTCTGATTTTGTCATTTAACATTTAACATGTCTTTAGAAAGCTATCAGTGTAAACCTAAATTGGTATGAATTACAGGCATGTCCCTTCAATAGTAGTCCGCCGCTCGTGGTCTCGCGGTAGCGTTCTCGCTTCCCGAGCACGGGGTCCCGGGTTCGATTCCCGGCGGGGTCAGGGATTTTCACCTGCCTCGAGATGACTGGGTGTTTGTGTTGTCCTCATCATTTCATCATCATCCAGGAAAGTGGCGAAATTGGACTGAGCAAAGATTGGGAAATTGTACGGGCGCTGATAACCACGCAGTTGAGCGCCCCACAAACCAAACATCATCATCATCATCATCTTCAATAGTACATGAGTTATTGAAGGTCAAAGTGGCCGATTGCTATTGATCACGTCAGGCCATAAATACTCCACAGTTACAAGAAAAAACTGAAAAAACTGTAGAAGCATACTTATAAATATTTATTCATCTATGTCTGTGTTTATATCCAATATACAGGGTGAGTCACCTAATGTTACCGCTGGATATATTTCATAAACCACATCAAATACTGACGAACCGATTCCACAGACCGAACATGAGGAGGGGGGCTAGTGTAATTGTTTAATACAAACCATACAAAAATGCACGGAAGTATGTTTTTAACACAAACCTACATTTTTTAAATGGAACCACGTTAGTTTTGTTAGCACATCTGAACATATAAACAAATACGTAATCAGTGCCATTTGTTGCATTGTAAAATGTTAATTACATTCGACGTTCAGTTGCGTGTTGTAACAAACACGGGCCACGGTCGGCGAGCGGCATCTGCAGGGACATGTTTACGGTGACGACCGTGTTTACGAGTGTGGCTGTAGTGTACTGTTGTGGTTTGGTCTAGCAGTTGCAGTGTTCGCATGTAGCGCTTGCTGCTATTGTTATTCTGCATTCATCTCCGCACGCAGACCAACTGTAGTACACTGTGTTACCAGACGTCTGTGATAGTGTAGTGTTGTAGGAACTGTGACCATAGTGTATACGAACTCTGAAAAGGTGGAGATGATACTCATCTATGGCGAGTGTCGACGAAATGCAGCTGAAGCCTGCAGGGTGTATGCAGAACGGTACCCGGTCAGAGAGCATCCAACGTGCCACACATTGCAAAACATCTACCACCAACTGTATGCAACAGGTATGGTCGTAGCACACAAACGGGTCCATAACAGGCCAGTCACAGGAGAAGTGGGTGCAGTTGGTGTGTTAGCTGCTGTTGCCATGAACCCACACATGAGTACATGGGACATTGCGAGAGCCGGTGGACTGAGTCAAAGTAGTGTCATGCGCGTACTGCATTGTCACCGCTTTCACCCGTTTCATATGTTGCTACATCAGCAATTACATGGTGATGACTTTAATCATCGAGTGCAATTCTGTCAATGGGCATTAACAGAGAATGTGTTGCAGTTCTACCTGTTTACCGATGAAGTGGGTTTCACAAACCACGGGGCAGTGAATCTACGGAACATGCATTACTGGTCTGTGGACAATCCTCGCTGGCTCAGACAGGTAGAGCGACAGCGACCGTGGACTGTAAATGTATGGTGCGGAATCATTGGTGACCACCTCATTGGTCCTCACTTCATTGCAGGGGCCCAAACAGCTGCAACATATATCACGTTTCTACAGAATGATCTGTCAACATTGCTCGAAAATGTCCCACTGGAAACGCATCGACGTATGTGGTATCAGGAATGATGGTGCACCTGCACATTCTGCAATTAACACTAGGCTGACCCTTGACAGGATGTTCGACGGGCGTTTCATAGGATGTGGAGGACGCATAAATTGGCCAGCCCATTCTCCTGATCTTACACCTCTGGACCTCTTTCTGTGGGGTACGTTAAAGGAGAAAGTGTACCGTGATGTGCCTACAACCCCAGAGGATATGAAACAATGTATTGTGGCAGCCTGCAGCGACATTACACCAGATGTACTGTGGCGTGTACGACATTCATTACGCCAGAGATTGCAGTTGTGTGCAGCAAATGATGGCTACCACATTGAACATCTATTGGCCTGACATGTCGGGACACACTCTATTCCATTCCGTAATTGAAAACGGAAACCACGTGTGTACATGTACCTCACCCCTCATGGAAATGTACATGTGAGTCAGTGAAAAAGACCAATAAAAAGGTGTTAGCATGTGGACGTAATGTGCTGTTCCAGCCTCTTCTGTACCTAAGGTCCATCACCGTTCCCTATGGATCCCTACATAATTCGGTGCTCTCCGATACACACGATTGAACAGCGGAGGAGTGGTACTCAAGCGTCAACTTTAGGTTACAATATCTCTGGATGTAATTAACATTTTACAATGCAACAAACGGCACTGATTACGTATTTGTTTATATGTTCAGATGTGCTAACAAAACTAACGGGGTTCCATTTAAAAAAAACATAGGTTTGTGTTAAAAAACATACTTCCGTGCATTTTTTTATGGTTTGTATTAACCAGTTACACTAGTCCCTCTCCTCACGTTCGGTCTGTGGAATCGATTCATCAGTATTTGATGTGGTTTACGAAATATATCCAGTGGTAATGTTAGGTGACTCACCCTGTATACTATTAATGAAGAGATTGGTCAAATATTTACTGTGTTTTAGAAAGCACAGAGGCATTAGGCTACTGACCTACTTTTGTGTCTATTCCTTTGATGTATGTTTATTATATCTGTTTATGTATTAAATAATGTGTGTTAGAGCGTGTTTATGGTCCAGCCATAGGAACATGTCTTTAATTTCAAGTTATTTAAATGTAAATCCAATATTTCATATGTGTTTCAATATGTTTGTGAGTGTGCATTGGCTTGGAGACATGGCGGGATCACTTTAGCCAATCACAGCGCTTGTTACTATGGTAGGCAACTACCAAATTCAATGGAGAGACTGTATGGAAGTGGGGGAGGAGGATTGGGTTGCACAGGACACTGGGGAGTGCTGGACGGGAAGGCACAATGGACGGTCGCAGGAAATACTTGGAGAGAGTTGAGCAGTTTGCTAGTGGTCGCGGGAGATAGAAATATTTCGTAGTGCCAACTTGTGCACTTGTGAGATTTCTGTGGCTTCTGCAGTGAAGAGATAGTATGCATTTATAGGTGAATATCTCATGACCTATGTTGTTGTTCATAACTAATTACATGAAATAGGAATCTACTGTTTTCCTGTTATTCAACTTATATTTTATTTAACTGCTGGGCCATCGACACCAATAAGTGTTTTACAGTAATTAACAGCATTCTTAAAGGTACTTCTGCTATCTTACTCATCATTTCAAGTCGTTAAAAGTAGTTCCTGCAGATTTTATTCAATTGCAATCTTTCATTTATAAATTTCTATGTTACATTCAAATTTGCAATTGCTGAGTAATAGGAACTTCAACCATTCAATTCTTGTGTATATTCATATTGTATACAGTGGTATTTGGCTTGTATTGCAGCAGCTACATATCCCAGCCCCTAGACAATGAAACCAGCTAAAACTTTTAACATTTCAACTCTGATTCTGTGGATACACAGTTAAGGGCCACCATTAATGTTTATTGAAAGCCCACAATTGGGGGCTCGTCCAGTATTTGTGTCCTGCAAAGTGGTAATTCCTTTGCTCTATGTTATTCAGCGTACTATGTGAAATTTAAAAACCTTTGTAAAACCAGTAGAGGTTTCTGTAGAGTGAACCTCTCACAAAACACAGAGTGAGATTGTTTTTTTTCTGCAAGTATGTTTCTGGAAACAGTGAAATCATGCAGTAATTTTCACAACTAACACATGCTATCAATAGAGGTCTTAATCTATCACCTTAAAGGCAATTTGAGTGGGGGCTCAGAGTCTATAAAAGTTGAGTGTGGGGAATGGAAGCGGTTAGCGCTTTTAACGGGCAGCGGTATCAGAGACGGTTGGAACACGCGGTAACCGGCAGCTACTACAGTTACATCAGGCAACTTCTCCAGTGGCAGACGCAGTTCAACAGCAGTATGACAGCAGCATCTTTGAGTACTCCAGGGTAGTCTTCAATGTTGACTTCCACTACAACCGACAGCATCACCACGGCAGAGGGAACCATCTCAGATCAGATAAGTGCCTGAGCAAATAGTGAGATAGTGTTTAACTATGAAGTTCAAGCTCTACTTTTAGATCTCGTGAATATAAAACAGTCACCTAGTATGTGTAATTCTGAAAACAAAAGTGAGCCGGTTAGTCTGAAGTCAGAGCGCAAAAGTGTAACTAGTAGGAATTCAGGCAAGGGGAATGAATGTGAGGGAGATATCATGTCTCAGCTAACGCAAATGATCCAGGGATTGGGAAATAATATGAATACAATGGAAAATAACATCAATACAATTTGAACAGATATGGGTAGATTGGGAACAGATATGGACGCATTGTAAACAGTTATAGATAAAATTTGGACTGATATTGGTACAATCCAAACTGAAATAGGTTCTGCTATGAAAAAGGAGGTTGAAAAAATTATGGGTAACCTTGAAAAAGCAATTGATGATAGATTAAAATGTGTCCAAGTAGACATGGGGAAAATTACAGACAAAATTGTAACAGTAAAATCTAAAATAGAATCAGTGGAAAGAGATCTTGGGGAAAAAATGGATAAGATACAGACAGAACTTTGGGGGCAAGGTAAGAGACTGTATAAAAGCACAAGATGCTTATAAAAGCAATATAAATTTAGCAATTAGTGACATTGCCAATCATGTAGGTGAGGGTAAGAAAGAAGTGGGCAAAATTAAAGATAAAATAGAGTCCGGTATCACTAGTGACAATTAATTTAAAAAACAAATGTAACAGATAAAAAGTGGTTTAAATTTGTTAGCCTCCCAACAGGCCACGACAGTTAAAAATATCCCTTGGGCAAATACCAGATCTGTGAAATGTTACAGAGATAACAGAAGATATCACCCAGTCAATTTCTTGGCTGCGTGTAGGGACACTTTTGCGCATGGCATGTCAGAAGAAGTGAAAATAAAATACGTTAAATGACATTTGGAAGTAGACACACAGTCTTGGGCAAATGTTAATGTAGTTCATGTGAATCATACAAAGAGTTTGAAAAGTGGTTTTTGAATAAATTTTGGAGTAAGGCAAAACAGATGTAGATCCAAAATGAATTTTTAAATGGGTCGATTTACAGATGTGGCAATCTGACGATGAGAGATTTTTGCAAGTGCGAACTTGGCAAGCTCATGAAGGTGAAACATCCATTGGGGGCTTCAATGGAAATCACCATGTTAAAAAGGAAATTACCTGAAAACTTGCAGTGGGATCTTGTCCATAGTCCATGTGATTCCATGGACGAATTTCTAGAATTTGTAGGAAAATTAGAGCGAGCTTTGAAGTTCCAACCTCAGAGCAAACCGGGTGGTAGTTATCAAAATGGGAATCCAAATAATCATCATCAAATAATAATCATGAGAGAAAGCAAAGAAATTCTCAGGGAGATAGTAACTGGAATGAGCAGAATGGTGAGAGAACGAACGGGAGTGATAACTTCTGTGAACGTGACCCAAGTAAAGAACGCAGATTTGAAGGGGGAAATCCACGTGAAATGCAACCACGTAACAACCAGCCAGGAAACTGATGTTTGCCACATCTCAGGTCTGGGGATGGTGATCTGAACAGGCAATGAAAAGGACTGGAGACAATGGTAACTATAGAAATGTTGATAGGTTTGGAGAAAGGCAACAAATATGTAAAACGGAGTATGTTAAAGAAGAAGGCTGTATAGATGGCTCTTTCAATGAAAGCAGGCATGAATGGTAGAAGCATAGATTTGTGAGAAATTTAAGTAAAAGAATTGGGAATAAATTTGTGGGGAATGGTGTAAGTTATGAATGTGTGAATGATGATGAATGGAAAGATTCAGTGGGTCAAAAAGAAGTTAAAGAAGAGATGAATTTTGTGAAAGCAAATTGTGTGGAGAGTTCTTAAGAGGTATTAGCAAATAGTAGCAATTACAGTAAGAAATGTGTTGTAGTAGCAAGTATTCATGACTCGGGAAAAAATGTCAATGTTAGTGAAGGCAGCATAGCTTTGGTCTTGCCAGGTGCAAGTGGGAGTGATTGTGTTTCAGTGGAAAGCGTCGTTTTTACTAAGGGAGGCTTAGCATTGATCTTGCTAGCAGTTGGAGTTAAAAATACATTGGTGAAGGTAGATGATTTCTGTTTAAAGGAACAGAGTAATGGTAATTTATGTAATGATGTGAAAGCTACTGGTATGTGTGGAAGAACTAACAGAAAATTTAGAGAGGGCTGAAGTAAATAGTGTGGATGGGGATAGTTTGTGTAATGGAGTTCATACAAATTGGTTTATGAAGGAGGAGTGTGATTTTAGTGTGACTGATTGGTGTTGGTACGGTAGAACATTATGGTCATTACTGCCACATATGTGGAAATGAGAGAAGTTTAAAATTGCTTGAGGTTTAGAAAAGGGAAGGAATTAATTTGGGGCAAAGGAAATATTTAATGAATTATTTTGGGATTAACATGAGATTTCGGGATGGATAGAACAGGATGTGTGTACAGAAGAATTGGAAGAGAAGGGACGAGACATAGAAAATGAATTATTAAGGGAGAAACATTTGGAATGAAAGGAAATGGTAAATGTACAGCCAATTACAGAAATTAAAGTTTGCAAAAAAAAAAAAATAATAATAAAATAAAATTAAAAAATATAAAAAATAAGAAATAAAAAAATGGTAGATGCACTTCTAGATTCAGGCAGTAATGTGTCAGCCTGTTGGAAAGTTTTATGAACATGATCAAAAATAGGAAACTAGTAATATTCCCAATCACTGGCATTCAGATTAAAATGGCAGTTGGTGGTATGAGCAAGCCAATAAGACAACAAATACTTTTAGAATTTAAATGTGGAGAAAATAAATTTGAGATCGGATGTTTTTTAGTGAGTGGTCTAGTAAAGGAGGTAATTTTAGGGACTGACTTCTAGTGCAAATGCAATACTTCACTTAATTGTGTAGGGAAATGCCTAGAATTTGAATTTCAGAGTGGAAAAGGGCAAGTAAAATTTAAAAGATTTTTAACAGGCGAATATCAGATAGCTCATGCCATAGTTACTGAGGGTTGGAGTGAGGAAGTCAATATGCATAATAGAATTAAGGAAGTGATTGATGTAGTCAAGGGTATATCATAAGGGGAAAAGAAAGAGTTGTGTGGGTTGTTGTACCGCTGCAATGATGTATTCTTGGATCGATCTGGTAAAGTTACCAATTTTGAGTACTTGATAAAAGTGAAATCTCATGAACCAATAGAGTGCAAACTGTATGTAATACCTATAGCTGATCAGGATTCTATCAAAGTTCAATTAAAACAAATGTTGGATTATGGTACAGTTGAACAATGTAGGAGTGATAACTGCTATCCTATCATTATTGTTAAAAATGTGATAACTCAGTCAGAATTGTATTAGATGTGAGAAAAATAAATAAAGTAATTGTAAGGGGATTAGACCAGCCTGGCAATATGGAGGAACTGCTGCAGAATTTTAATAATGTCAATTTAATGTCCAGTGTTGATCTGACCTCGGGATTTTGGCAGATCCCGTTGGCAGAGGAAAGTAGACAGTACACTTCTTTCCCTTTTGAAGGGCAAAGCTACAGGTTTAGGGTAGTACCGTTTGGACTTACAATTTCTGTGGCAGTTTTTGGAAGAGCATTGAGTCATGTCCTGGGGGATAGTCTACTGAGCAAACTCATGATATACGTAGATGATATATTGATCGCTACAGAAACGTGGAATGAGCATTGTCGAGTTTTGGAGGTACTCGTGGCTCTGAGATGAGGTGGAATGACTTTAAAGCTTGCAAAATGTGAGTGTGTTTGAGCAGAAATTCAATTCCAGTGGCATATGCTTACTTTGGAAGGAATTTTACCTAGTTCCGAAGTCCATTGCCGAATGTAATAGACCCTAAAGTGGGAAACAATTGAAGTCCTACTTCGGCTTGTGAGGTTTCTACAGAAAATTCTTGTGGGAGGGAGGAATGAATATTCCAATTTAGGCCAATTGTTGAAGAAAAACGCAACTTGGAGGTGGATCAAGGAATGTGGAATGGAATTCCAGGGTATAAAGGATAAATTGTGCAATAGTAAGATGCTGTACTACCCAGGTCCGAATCCCCCTGTCTGTTTAGCATCGGACAGTTTGGACTATGTAATAGGTTGTGAGCCATTTCAGGAAAAGCTAGTCGATGGAAAAAATGCACACCATGGTGTGGCATTCTCCAGCTGCATGCTAAATAAGCACAAACACAGATACAGCATATCGCAGAAGGAGATGCTCATGATCATGCATGGATTTAAGAAATTCTGCATGTATTTAGAGGGCAGAAAAGTGACAGTGTTGTTGGACCACAAGGCGCTGAGTTACCTGCAGGACTACAGTATACTGAATGACCGCTTAATGTGTTGGGCAGCAATTTGAATATGAAATCCACTACATCAAGGGTACAGAAAATTGTGTTGCCATGCTCTGTCCAGGTTACCAGTCGGGACGGAAGATGATGGAAGGTAGGAGCCAAATGAATTTAAGCTGCTGTATATGAAGGGTGTAGCAGGGGAGAAGGAAATTCATGTGGTATGTGAAGATATGCAGCGAGCACAAAATGATGATCCTGAACTGAAACACATTAAGGTGAATTTTGACAGCAAGGGAAACGAGAAAGTACCCAAATCTTTTAAGATACCAAGAGATGGACAAATGGAGACTGTGTTTTCCCAGTAGGTATGTGGAACAGTTAATAGACTACATCCATTTAAGTCATGGACATTACGGGGCCAAAAAGTGCACTGAAATCACTGAGGAATACGCCCACATAAATAACCTGGCCAGACAGGTCCACGCACAGCTGGTGGCATGCAACCATTGCCAATGGGTCAAATACTGCATGACCGCACAACAGGGGGTAATGCAAAGCACTATACCTACTAAAGTGGGCGAGTTACTGGCTATGGATAATTTTGATCCACTACCCACAGGATGCGGCAGCATGAAGTACATTTTGTTGTGGTGGACGTGTTCTCTAAGTTCATTAAACTGTATCCAATATGGAAAGTGAATACAAAAACTCTTATCACCAAACTGGAGAAGGATTTCTTCAAAAATATTGTAAAACCAGTAAGGCTGTTGTCTGACAACGGATTACAGTTTACTTTGAATGATTGGAACATGTTCATGAACAACCAGGGTGTGCAACAAATCCGTATATCCATCTACAACCCAGCAAACAACCTGTGTGAATGGTATATGCGGGAAGTAGGACATTTATGTAGGACGTATGCCAGCAGTTGTCATTGCAAGCGGGTGGAGTACGTGAGCGCATTTGAGGATGTACGCAATGGCGTAAAATGTAAGGCTACGGGGAACTTACCTTTGGAAGTCATGACCGGGGTGAAACAAAAGTTTCTACTCACAGAAATGGTAGAATTCCCACCGTGAAAAGCAGAATTATCTGCTGAAAGAGAACAGACAGTAATGGACCCCATAAAAAAATTTGCTGCTGAAAGGACAATGCAACACGATGGGTGATACAAACCAATGAAGTACAAAGTGGGGGACAAAGCGCTTGTATGCACCAAAGAGCATTCCAGCAAAGTGGGTACAGAGATTAATAAATTATTTTAGTTATACTATAGACTATTTGTTGTGGCAGAGTGCCCTTGCCCAAATGCATACCATTTAAAATACCCTGTCTCAGGTAAACCTTTGGGTCTAAGAAACTGACAGAGTTCAGGCTGTATATAGAGAAAGGGGAGAAATGAAAAGCTGTTCTAATTTTTAATTAGTGGTAGAAATTTTGGAGGGATAATTTTATATGTTTTACTTGCAGATTCATTAGTAATTTGTTAGTGTATTGAGGCACTGTGCATTTGCAAGATGGAGAAGTTTAGGCACTGAAGGTGCGTGGAGGTCAGTGACCTCGTGGGTTTAAGTAAAATATGTATTGATTTATGCTTTTTATAAGTGTGTGGCAAAGAATTTATTGGTTAATTTGTAGGGTATTAAAATTTTAATTGTTTGTACATGCATTTTTTGGTGTATGGAGGCAGGAAGGATTTATTAAAGTCAATTAAATGGAACTTGGGGGAATTTGAGCTTACTGTGATTCAGTTGTTTGTCTTGTGACTTTGTTCCTAAAGTATCATTTTCTGCTGGAGACAATCTTTAGTGATGATCTTGGTTGTGTTTGGGAAATGGTTTGTTGACAGGTTTCTACTTTTGGTATTCAGTGTAGACAGATTTGTCATGATAAACGGTGGCACTCAGAATTTAGAGTCAGACATGATTTCTGCAAGGCACTTGGTCAAATGATTCAGGTGAGTTGATCAATACCTCATGCTAAAATTCGTGTGAGCATGTGCAGTGCGACAGAAAGATTAGTGCAAGAAGGTGCCTTAGCGCTGAGTGAGTGGCACAAGAAGTATTTACAAAATTGCACGTAAGTGAAAGTGCATTTAAAAAAAATATTTCTTGTCCAAAAAATTGTTTATGCATAACTGAAATGCAGACATTTATTTAATATGCCATTTCATTCATAATTTGTGTTAGTTCAATTTAATTTCAAAATTCATGCTGCTCCCACACCACTACAAAAAATTTGTAAACACTATTGGCCTGGAGCTTTAATCATTTAATTCTGTTCTTTGTAATTTGTTTTATATGTACTTGTATGAACTGAAAGGTGCTACATCTGAACATTCTGTCAAACCAAAATGTTAATAAGTGGGGGTGTGTGAAGTAACGGGCGAGTTGTGGTGCCCTGAAAATATACTAAGATCGGAGTTGGCATGGCTGCACGGGCCGCTCGGCAAGCTGGGGCTTGACAGCAGCTGCGTGGTACCGAAAATTAGTCAGAGCAAGAGGGGTAGCCCCAGCACATGATTCAGGCTGTCTGTGTGGCTGGGAAATGGGCTTTTGGTCGATGAAAGAGATTTGTTTGCTGGGAGCGCCAAAGATGGCAGACATTTCACAGTTCATGTAGAAATTAATAATAGCCAGAGGAATCATGATACCTTAAGAAGAAACATGTATATTACCATTATTTTCAAGATGATTCTGATGCTGTAATCAGATTTTCAATATCTTTGTTAGTTTTAAGTTTAGTATTTGACTGTACCCGGCAACAAATTTTGAAAATCTAAACAGTTCATCCAATTTTGTCAATTGACATGTCTTTAGAAAGCTATTAGTGTAAACCTAAATAGTTATGAATTACAGGCATGTAACTTGAATAATACACGAGTTATTGAATGTCAAAGTGGCAGATAACTATTGGTCGCATCAGGCCACAAGTACTCCACAGTTACACGTAAAAAAGGTATCAGCACTCTTATAAATATATTTATTAATCTATGTCTTTGTTTATATCTGATATATACTATTAATGAAGAAATTGGTCAAATATTTACTGTGTTTTAGAAAGCACAGAGGCATTAGGCTACTGGCCTACTTTTGTTTCTATTCCTTTGATATATTTTTATTATATCTGTTTATGTATGTAATAGTGTGTGTTAGAGTGTGTTTATGGTCCAGCCATAGGAATATTTATTTAATTTCAAGTTATTTAAATGCAAATCCAATATTTCATATGTGTTTCAATATGTTTGTGGATGTGCATTGGCTTGGAGACATGGCGGGATCGCTTTAGCCAATCACAGTGCTTGTTACTATGGTAGGCAACTACCAAATTCAATGAAGAAACTGTATGGAAGTGGGGGAGGATGATTGGGTTGCACAGGACACTGGGGAGTGCTGGACGGGAAGGCACAATGGATGGTCGCAGGAAATACTTGGAGAGAGTTTAGCAGTTTGCTAGTGGTCGCGGGAGATAGAAATATTTCGTAGTGCCAACTTGTGCACTTGTGAGATTTCTGTGGCTTCTGTAGTGAAGATGTAGTATGCATTTAGAAGTCAATATCTCGCAAACTATGTTGTTGTTCATAATGAATTATGTGAAGTAGGAATCTATTCTTTTCTTAGTATTCAACTTATATTTTATTTAATTGCTGGACGATCAACACCAATAAGTGTTTTGCAGTAATAAACGGCATTCTTAAAGTTACTTCTGCTATCGTACTCATCATTTAAAGTTGTTAAAAATAGTACCTGAAGATTTTATTGAATTGCAATCCTTCATATATAAATTTCTATGTTACATTCAAATTTGCAACTGCCGATTGATAGGAACCTTCGACCATTTGATTCATGTATATATTAATATTGTATACTGTAGACTCAGCAGTATTTGGCTTGTACTGTGGCAACTATGTTTCCCAGCCCCTAGACTACAAAACCAGCCAAAACTTTTAACATTTCAACTCTGAGTCTGAGGGTACGTAGTTGAGGGCCACCATTAATGTTTTTTAAAAGCCCGCAGATGTCACACTCAATTTTGAGCTCAATAGAGAAAATATTTTTGTCATCTGCAATGAACATTCCCCCTCCTGTGGCATATAATCTGCTTTTACAATATATGTTCCATGACTTGCTAAATATCTCAGAGGTTTCTGCTTTGGCTTTCAGCCTGCTATTGGTCCCAAGAATAATTTTCGTGTGAGAATTTTCCTGAAAAACAGTAAACTCTGGAACTGTGTTATTAATACTTCAATAATTTATGCATGAAATTTTGAAAGTCGAAATACTTTTACTCTCAATGTGGTCTTATTTTATTACCTGCTTACTAGCAAGCGCTATGTCTGCTCAGACTCTGCTGAAGGAAAAGCTACCTGTTCACTCACAAGCAAATAGGCAAGGTCGGATGGCTGGTCTCTGCATTGGCCCTCTGCCTTAAACACTGGGAACACATTATCACCTGCCACTCAGCCTGTAATGAGGGTGGATCCACCATGTCAGGTACACTTGGAAGTGCCTTGGCAGCTGAGCCCGTGGGCAAAACAAGCAGCACCTGAGATGTCCCATGTGACATGCCAGACTCTCCATCACTGCTCCACCCCAAGGCAGCAGCCTGAAGGTGGTTGATCATAGCCAAAAGTGCGTTCAGATATTTGTGAACTGTGGCCAGCTGCCCCTGGGTCCACACACAGCCTACACTCATCGTACTCTTCCTAGGAAGACTAACTGGTAGATACGTGACTTGCTACACTCCTCACATGTCAGCAATGGATGCTGATATCTTAATGAGCTGTGTAGCTGGCTGATTAGAAGAAATTAAAACTGCACTACAGACTTTCTGGTATACACTTATAGTTAAAATGACATGAGATTAAACATCTTAAATAGAAAAACATGCACGAAATTTAAGAAATATACCACTAGGAGAACACAGGAAAAGCTACATACGCAACTTGCTACTTTGGAGGTGTGTAACAGGTGACAACTGGAGCCTTACTGACTGACATACTAGGCTTAAAAGAACAGACACTTGTCTTCAAAACAAACAAATGAGCAACATTTCACAACATACTCAATGAATTTACACTTATAGTTAGTTACAAAACACAATATTAAACCTCTTAAATAGAAAAGCACACACAAAACTTAAGAAATATACTACTTGGAAAATACAGGAAAGACTAAATATGGAACATAACTTATCACCCTGGAGATGTGTAACAGGTACCAGCTGGTGAAGAAATTCAGAAAGAGATGTTTAGAATTGGTTGGTACGTTATCATGATGCTGCACCAAGATTTTGCTGCCCACAAAGCCAGTGATTTGCACTGCACAGCAAGATGAAAGTGATTAAAAACCACCATTCCTTTTTGATGGCATGACCTTTTGGTACATGTTGATAATGCTCCACCTCAATAGATTTGAATAAAATGGTCAACATGACCTCAACATTGTTGCAGACCTGCTATGCTTTTTTTGACCTTAGGTAATATACATAAGGCCACCTCTCGTCACTGTCTTCAGAAAGTTGAGGTACCTGTTTCCACTGTCCAGAATGTCCTTAGTGATTCCTGGATGGTGTTTCTTCTGTTCCACTGTCAGCAGTTTTGGTAAAAACGTCTTACACACTCTCTTTGTGAGTCCGCCGCTCGTGGTCTCGCGGTAGCGTTCTCGCTTCCCGAGCACGGGGTCCCGGGTTCGATTCCCGGCGGGGTCGGGGATTTTCACCTGCCTCGAGATGACTGGGTGTTTGTGTTGTCCTCCTCATTTCATCATCATCCAGGAAAGTGGCGCAATTGGACTGAGCAAAGATTGGGAAATTGTACGGGCGCTGATAACCACGCAGTTGAGCGCCCCACAAACCAAACATCATCATCACCACACTCTCTTTGTGCACAAATCGTCAGAAAAAACTGAAATTACTAAGCCAGTTGTTACCCTTATCTTGTTCACAAGTTCTTGTGGTTTGATACAACAGTCTTCCATGACTGAAGTCCACACTTGCTCAATGACATTGTCATTTCAACTTGTTGAGGGTGTTCCTGAACATGGTTCTGTGTCCATTGGTGTGTGGCCATCTTTGAAGCATCTGTACTGCACTTCTCTGGTTTATGCAGAAAAGAAGATTTCATACATTTGAGAAAAAGCACCACCACAACTGTATCTTGAGAATGTCTTTATTCTATCACATGACTAGTTTTGGCAGCACATTACTGCCATCCTCAGGCCCACCCACTGTATTCCCTTGGCACATTTACTGTGCTTAGTCATCTAACAGAAGCTGAAAATAAGATTCCTAAAGATCAGTTTTGGAAAAAAAATTGATCCCCCGACAATTTAGAAAGATTATGTTGGGCTTTGATAATAGATATCCATCTACTTATGCTTGTACACTGACTGAATTTAAAATCATGGGGAAGTCCATTTGCTAAAAAAGATGGGAGAAAGGACTTGTTGGTGTTTCAATTCTATCTTAAATTCATATGAAAATGCTAGCAGAACTGAATACACATCAAAGAACTTTGGCACTGTCAAAGGTTTCTTCACTATGTGGACATGCAAGTTCAAAGCTTACCCTAATTCTGACTCAAACAACAGTGCAAATTGAGAAGAAATAATGTCTGTTGCTATATATCGCACCAGGGTGACCCATAAGAGGGGCAACCCCCAAAAACTGTCTCTCTATATGTATTTCTGTTCTTTATTCAGTTGTAGTTTACCTGAAAACTGAAATTTTTACCAAACTGTCTGTGCTGCACTGTCATACAAGAATGTATGGCCAATGTTGCTAGTGATGCTTTTGTTTACAAATTTAAAACAACAGCAAATAAACAGATGCAACAAAAAGATTTCATAGCTTATACATCTTTTCTTGAGGCAATGCCCTCTAGTACCACTTGGCACTTGTCAACAGAATTTGCAAGGTTTCTGAAGCTTGCTGCTGTGTTTGTCGCAGATTCCAGTTTATGCAAATTGACCCTGAGTGGCATTGCAATAGCTATTATGTAGTACTCTGCTTGTTGTTGTTTGACCTTAGGCTGTGACCTTAGTTTAATTTCATTTCACTTTCATTGCCACAAATAAGTACAAAATGTGAACATGAAAGTTGATTTAACACACTTTCACAAAATTATTACTACCACATGTCATTTCCTTTAAGGCAAGTGGGTAGAATATAGTGTGAGCTGCAAATGTTGTCAGCACAGCAGGAGATGTTTCCTACACAACATTCCTCGCCCCACAGCCACCACAGTTTATATTCATTCATTCCCCGCACTAGCATAGGACACAACTCAAGGAAAGTTGAACAAGCTATCGCCTTCTATCACAATCAATTTTACAAAACAAATTGATAATTGATTGTGGCAATGACTGAACACTACTATCACCAAATTAAATGATAAATCCCCACATCCAGTATTTGGCATGTTTGGCAGTAAGATATAATCATAACTTTTCTGGAGGTTAAGTATATTTACATATGGACTTAGCGACTCTCCTAAACCCTTTTGGTGATGAGAACAGCATTTCTGCCATTGATAACTGGCCAATAGAAATACTGACTTTAGCAATCTAACTTTGCTTTGTTCACAAAAATAATGTTGTTTTCATGCTTTTGCATTGATTTTTTGTTTGATTTATTGATCCATTTCACCTATAGCTCCACCATGTGAAAGAGATATTTGGATTTTTATGTTAATATTAACAATTTTATATGCAATTATGCATTTTTTATAATAAAACCCATTAATTTATAAATTAATGATCAATACTTAAATAAATTTTGTTATGCTATATACAGAGACAAATATACAAATGTTCTTCTGTATGAGACTACATTATGTAAACATAGAAAAATTTATTTTTGTAGGCATCAATGTCAGTGGAAATCATGCACATAAGCAGGCACACCACAGGTATGTATGTATGTATGTATGTATGTTAACTGGGGACCTAGAAATGACAGAGAGACTCCATCCCCGCTGCAGCCGCAGTGGTCCACAACCCCACGACGACTACCACAGTCCACTTCACCCCTGTGCCACCCCACACCGAACCCAGGGTTATTGTAGTTCAGCCCCCAGGTGGCCTCCCCAGGGAATGTCTTACACCAGCTAAGTGTAACCCCTATGTTTGCGTGGTAGAGTAATGGCGGTGTACGCATACATGGAGAACCTGTTTGTGCTGCAATCGCTGACAGAATGTAGCTGAGGCGGAATAAGGGGAACCAGCCTGCATTCACCAAGGCAGAATGAAAACCACCTAAAAACTATCCACTGACTTGCCGGCTCACCAGTCCTCGACACAAGTCCATTGGGAGGATTTGTGCCGGGGACCAGGCGCTCCTTCCCACTCTGGAAAGCTGTGCATTAGACCGCTCGGCTAACTGGACAGGCCCACACCAGAGGTACTTCCATCTCAAATGAGGTGGGCTGTGCAGGTGGAGTGGCGAGAGGCAGGTCCACTTCATAGTCAGTCAGCCACCACGGCCAGATGAAACGACGGCCAGCCCGGGAGTAAGCGGGCAGGGCAGTCGATGGAGTGGTGGAGGCGTGTGTGGCCCTTAAGTGGATCGAGCAGTCCATAGAAATGAAAGCATGTAGAGATGCCTGGTCACACTGACACGGGAGTGTGAGTTTGTGTGCAATGTTGATGTGTAAGGGACTGTCCGATGGCCGGACCTCGGTATCTGTCAAAATAATGAGCACTCGGTCATCGAACATCAACAATGTCATTCACTCATGCAGTAGCATGCTGCAGGACAAACTGATAGTAGGTATGTGTGTCTCCGATGCTGGAGGTGAAGGTGTGAAACCTGTGGAGGGTGAAACAGGGGGCGAGGTCGGGAAACCAGCGAACGGTGACGAACAGTCTTTGGCAGACGAGGTGTGTGGTGACGTTTATGGGAGCACGTCTTCATTCTCAATCAAGGATGGATCATCTGCAGAGTCCGACTGCAGCAGTGTGATACCATCAGGGTTGATGAAAGCCAGTTTCACGCAATGCAGAGAAACTGTCTGTCGGTGGTCTTTAATCATGATATCAAAAGTCATGTCCCCCTGCCACAGGACCTTGTAGGGGCCAAGATAAGGAGGCTGAAGAGGCTGCCTAACCGCATCATCATGCAGCATGATGTGGGAGCAGTTGGAGAGTGCTGTGGCAACATAAGTCTTGGGCTGTGAGTGACTAATGGGAGGGTGGAAACGCATTCGTTGAAAATGCATGCGCATCCGGATAATGAAATATGGTGAAGGGGGAAGATCCTTGCTAACCTGGGGAAGAATAAGTTCCCCCTGAAGGACCAGATTCTTGCCAAAAACAAATTCGGATATAGTCCCCTGTAGGTCAGGTTTACAGGTTGAGTGCAGACCAAGTAGCACCAGAGACAATCATGGCATCAAAGGACCATCTTGAGGGTGCAGTGCCATCTCTCCATCAGCCCATTGCTTTGTGGGTGATAGGCGGTAGTGTGTATTTTTTTAATACCACAGATATTGCAGAGAATGGTGAAAAGGGAGGATTCGAACTGTCAACCCTGATCGGTGGTGACAGTGGTCGGGCACACGAAATGAGGGATCCACGAACCAATGAAAGCCTTGGCTACCATCTCGGCAGTAATATTAGGGAGAGGGACAGCCTCGACCCAGCAAGACAAATGGTCGATAGTTGGTAAGATATATCTATGGCCCTCCAAAGGAGGAAGAGGCCTGATCAGATCAATATGTACGTGACGGAATTGTCCTACGGCAATGTCAAACTTGCCCAGAGGCAAGGAGGTGTGGCAGTTGATCTTGTTGCACTGGCAAGCATCGCAGCTGCATGCCCAGGTTTGATAGTCCCATTTGACATTCTTCCAAACAAAACATTCTGACACGAGACGTGTGGTGGCTCGAATGCCCAGGTGGGCTAGGTTATGCAGGGCATCAAAAGCCTGTTGACACAGCCCAGGTGGGAGCAAAGGTTAGTTGGTTGGTTTGGGGAAGGAGACCAGACAGCGAGGTCATCGGTCTCACCGGATTAGGGAAGCACGGGGAAGGAAGTCGGCCGTGCCCTTGGAAAGGAACCATCTGGGCATTTGCCTGGAGCAATTTAGGGAAATCACGGAAAACCTAAATCAGGATGGCCAGATGCGGGATTGAACCGTCGTCCTCCCGAATGCGAGTCCAGTGTCTAACCACTGCGCCACCTCGCTCGGTGGGAGCAAAGGGCATAGGGGTGCCAGTCAAAGAATCACAGCACACCTCGTTGGAAACGCCTGGAAATTTAGCCTTTGTGAAAACAACTGATGTTTTTAGGTCTCATAAGATAGCCTGAGAATCTTCATCATAAGCTTGGAGGGAGGCTAGATTGGAATGATCAAAGATGCGAGAAACAGCACTGATCCGCGAGAAGAAATCTGCAGCAACATTATCCACATCCTTGATGTAATGGATGTCTGTTGTGAATTGAGAAACCAGGCCAAAGGGGTCGTAACGTCGAGGGAATGGGTCCTCAAGTGGGTTGCAGAACGCTTCTGCCAGTGGTTTGTGATCGGTGAGAATGAAAAGTGAACATCCCTCAACATCGGGGCAGAAACGTTTGATTGTCTCGTAAAGAGCAAGGAGCTCTCTATCGAATGCAGAATATTTTCTCTGAGCCATAGATAGTTTCTTGGAGAATAAATGACATGGAGAAACCGTGTTGCTCTTGTGTTGTTGCAACACTGCTCCCATCGCAATGTCACTGGCATCTGTAGTGATGAATAACTTGGCTGAGGGGTCAGGGCGGGCGAGTGTCACAGCATGAGTTAAAGAAGTCTTCAGAGTCTTGAAGGCCTCTGGCATTGGAGCAGTCCAAGAGACAGGTTTGATACCAGAAGTTTGTTTGTCTGATAGTGCATCTGTCAGGGGTGCCTATTGTCAGGGGTGCCTGAACAGCAGTGGCGGAAGGCAGATGGCAACGATAGTAATTGATGGTGCCAAGGAAACGGCATAGCTCTTTGTAAGTAGCTGGGGATGGCAGAGATGCGATAGCCTGCACACGAGATTTGGGAGTTTGTATTCCGTCAGCAGAGACAGTGTAACCTAGGAAGGAGACTGACACTTGGTGCAACTGAGACTTGTCTTTGTTGATCTCAACACTGTTGGAGTTCAAGGTCTGGAGGACCTAGGCAGATGATTTTCATGCTCCTCCGCTGAGCTGCTGAAAATGAGAATGTCGTCCAGATAAGCAAAGCAAAACTCGAACTGTCGCAAGATAGAGAAACATTGCCACGTTTGCTCCACGTTCTTTAGGCCGAACGGCATGAAGTGGTATTGGAATAAACTGAGTGGGGCGATAATAGCCATCTTAGGAATGCCTTCCGGCGCCATGGGAATCTGATGGTAGGCTCATTTACAGTCAATAACACTGAAAATTTTGGCACCAGATAACGTATGAGTGAAGTCATTGATGTTCAGCACTGGGTAATTGTCCATGACGGTACGAGCGTTTAAGCGTCTGTAATCACTGCCCATTCAAAAAGATACATTGTGTTTGGGGATGAGGTGGATTGGTGAAGACCAGTTGCTGTCTCAAGGATGCAGAATACCTGCCGCCAAAAGTTCATAAATCTGCTGCTGGGCCATGTGCAACTTTATAGGGTTGAGGCATCAGACAAAATGGTTCAAATGGCTCTGAGCACTATGGGACTTAACTGCTACGGTCATCAGTCCCCTATAACTTAGAACTACTTAAACCTAACTAACCTAAGGACAGCACACAACACCCAGCCATCATGAGGCAGAGAAAATCCCTGATCCTGCTGGGAATCGAACCCGGGAACCCGGGCGTGGGAAGCGAGAACACTACCGCACGACCATGAGATAACCTAACCTAACCTAACCTAACCTAACCTAACCTAACCTAACCTAACCTAAACCTAACTAACCTAAGGACAGCACACAACACCCAGCCATCACGAGGCAGAGAAAATCCCTGACCCCGCTGGGAATCGAACCCGGGAACCCGGGCGTGGGAAGCGAGAACGCTACCGCACGACCACAAGATGCAGGCAGGCGTCAGACCTTATGCCTAATAGGAGGGCTGGCAGTGGTAACTATCTTGTGTGTCGTTCCATCAGTGACGGAAGAAACTGAGAACTGCACATGAAATTGGTTAACGTCCTGGCGCCGAGTCCTCGGATGAGTAGGGTGCGATGATGCGTAGCCATTAGTGCGAGTGGGGAAAGGTAGCACGAAAGTCACTTGTCTCTTACAGGAGTGCGTCGTGTGGAAGGGGTGCGTGTGCGCACAGCGCTGAGTGAAGGGGAGCAGTCAGCGACTGCCCACTATTCACCTTGCATTGGACAACCGGCGCGGGCAAGAGCAGCGCTGTCATCGAACGTGAGGCCACAATGGCCGCTGGGTCATGTGGCCGGTGAGTGAGAGAGGGGGAATGTTTATCAACATGGTTGGTAGCTGTTCGAGAGGTGGGCATGGTCACAATGCACACGTGACTGTCATTAGCAGCTCTGTTTGAAAAACCGGCACTGGATGAGGTGAGCGTGATGAGGGGGTTGGAACTTCACATGCCAGTAAAGTTTGTGGACTAACCTAGTGAGAGTTCGAGCTAGGCTCGGCCGAGCAATCTCGTTTAGGTGGCAGCACCATGGACTGCAGTTGCAGAAGTGAGGTATGAGCCACGACGAGCTCACTGTATGTGTATGCGATGCATTGTTTCAGCTTCTCATTGTCCTGGCGGAGTTGTGTCACTAAGTCATATTCTTACAGTAGGTTGGTAACGCAGGTCACAATGTTGCCTGAGAGGGGGGAGCACTCGCGTATGATATCGTATGTTGTGGTGGAAACAGAGTATTGGACATAGGTGTGGGTGCACAGTATGTGAGTGTTCGTAGGATGGTGGAGCACTGAACCCTGTACAATGTTCGGAAATAGTTCATAATGAGACAAAAAAATCCATACCTAGGATTGGTTCATCGATGTTGGTAATGTAGAACGTCCACAGAAAAAGTAGAGAAGGAGATGGGATCACTGTAACCTTTACTGAGCCTGAGGTGGTAACGTCGACACGTTGACAGCTTGTAGAAGTGACTTCGTCTGTGGAGAAGTGGGTGGAGCCATCGAAGTAGGCATGACTGACACGTCAGCACCAGTGTCGACCAGAAAAGCCAGACCTGATGTAATGTCAGTCACATAGAGACGACCACTCGGCCGGGTGGACTAGCGAACAGAGTGTAATGTAAGAGGATTGCTCATCTCTTAGTTCCTGCAGCCGGTGTTTGGATGTTGGCATGGCAACCTGCACTTCTTGGCGTCATCGCCAAACACTTTGTGGTACCAGCAGAAAGGGTGAGCAGGGTGAGGAGGAAATGGAGACTGCGACAGTGGTGGTGGCTTGTCCTCGTTGATTTGTTCCGGTAGATAGACCGGTATGTAAGGTGCATGGGCGATCCTGAGAGTGAGCTGATGCTGCCAGGAGAAGTAGACGAGGTGACGGTGGAGCAAGCCCTGCCTCTGCCGGCCAAAGGTCAGTATGGGGGGGAGGCTGTGCCAACAAACGGTGTGGAATGAACCGGCTAATGTTACCAGAGCAGTGAATACAACTGGTCAGTGATGTGTAGGTGGGAGCCGATGGACCAAAACGAGTGTGGTAACAGATGGATCTGTAGATCGGCAGGTATTTTGACAGACCACACAGCCCATAGTGTGGCGTCAGGCATGGTATACTCGTTCATGAGCAATCGAAGGTGGCGCCAGAGTTGTGAGTGGGTGCATTCCCGCAGGTGCTCCTGATAGACAATCTTGATTATTAACTCTTTTGGCAAGCAGGCACGTCGTTCCACTATAGTCTTCTATGCAAACTCGTTATTTTGGTGCAGGCGAAAGGAGCAGGTCACAAATCAGATCAGAGTGGTTGTGGAGGTGTTTGATGAGGCAGAGAAACTTTGAGTTGTTGTCAGACACATGATGTAACTCGATGAGCGCGAACCACGATTCCAGGTTGTCCTCATATAAGGGCAGTAGCTTCAGCAGACGGCCAGGAGGTGGTGACAACAGCGGCTTCGGTGTCTCCTAGGGTAGCGGCTGAACTGAGGTTAAGTCAGAGGCCAGTACGGTAGGCCCGGATTTAAACCAGGTGAGCGAATCCATAGTAGCGGCAGCTGACATAGCTGACTGTGTGTCACGAAAACACGGCGCAGCAGGCACGGACGGTACCGTGGAAATGGGCAGATGGACGGCACACAAGAGGAGGCCCAGAAACTGGACCGTGAGTGACGAGTGCTGGATGGAAATGACCCACTTCTGGAACAGGGCCTGAGACCGGCGCGGCAGACACAAGTGGTGCTGTGGGAGTTGCAGGCAGTTGAGCGACCAGAAACGGGGACCCCCACAAGTGAAATGGGGGGGGGGGGGGGGAGGGGTTGAGAACGCCAATCTGATGCATAACATGCCAGTAGTGTGTGTGGCGGGCCACTGAGGCGAGGTAAGGGGTCCATGTTACGCGAAACACTGAATTGTGCATGTAAATTAGACACAACTGAAACACCATGTGCGTGGAACAGATCCAGCGCAGTTTGTAGTAATGACAGCATAGCACATGGCCTGACAGTAACTTATGTAGCACGCCGGTGGGTGCCTAAACACGAGTTTGAATGGAGATCACTTTGTTCTTGAAACACTCGATTTCAAGAGACACAATTCGAAATATTGTTCATTTAACATTTCACTGTCAGATAGGCATAATCTGGTGATGCAAAGCCTGAGTCCATTGTTCTCTCTATTGGCGTAGTTGTCAAACTTCCTGGCAGATTAAAACTGTGTGCTGGACCGAGACTTGAACTCGGGACCTTTGCCTGTGGCTGTGGCTAAGCCAAGTCTCCGCAATATCCTTTCTTTCAGGAGTGTTAGTTCTGCAAGGTTTGCAGGAGAGCTTCTGTAAAGTTTGGAAGGTAGGAGATGAGTTACTGGTAGATGTGAAGCTGTGAGGACAGGTCATGAGTCGTGCTTGGGTAGCTCAGATGGTAGAGCACTTGCTCGTGCAAGGCAAAGGTCCTGAGTTTGTCTCGGTCTGGCACACAGTTATAATCTGCCAGGAAGATTCATATCAGCACACACTCCACTACAGAGTGAAAATCTCATTCAGGTGTAGTTGTCAACCGATGAAAACTAATAAGGTTAGGACACAGCATTGGCTGAGAACGCGAATCACTGCGTAAATGATGAATGCGCCATTGGCGAAGAAACGACGAAACTCAGTGAGCGGAGTTGTGCTTCCACATCTTTGAATAATACATTGTTTGGTGTGGTCATTGCATAGTGCATATAACCTGTTGCATAAACAACGGTGTGGAAGACGTGAAACACGAACGAACTGCGGGGTCACCACTATGGGAATGGGATCGGTAATCGGAATATAGAAAACTTAATTCCCATATATGTTGTAGCTTGTATATATTTATGATTGACACTGTGTCCATACAAAATGAAGTACAACAAAGAACGATTAAAATAAAGTTAAGATGGAGGCTCGACAGACCACCTAGAGTTCACAGATATTAAGTTTTGTGGTCAATATGAACTATCAATGCCACAATGTATATCCATAGCTACAATTTTTCTAGTGTTTATTATTAAGTCATTGTTATAAAAGTAAAATGTTAACCTGTCAGTGGCTTTTCTTATGTTTTTTACAAGGATTTCTTCTGAGTTTCCTGTGATTACAGCACTTGTGTCATCAGCAATTTGAAATATTTTACTGCTGTCATTGCTTATGTCTTTACATAGAGTAAGAACAGAATAGGACCTGTTACTGATCCTTGTGGCACACCGTATTTAACAGTCAGTAGCTTGAAATTGTATTTCCTAATGACATTATCCCTTTCCTGATCTATTTCCACATACTGTTTGTGTTCAGAATATAGGTTACATATGTGAGTTAAGGGCTCAGTAATCAGGTCCCCACATTTCTTTATAATGAAATCAGGTTATCATCTACTCCTACAGTGTATTCATTTTGAGACTTTATTGTAACCTGTACTACTTCTACATTTGTTGGGTACATGAACATCGATCTGCTTTCTTTCTGTATGCTGTTTTCTATTGGAGGTCTGTTGCTGTAGTAGTAGTAGTAGCTTTATTCATCTGTAGATCTCTTTTTACAAAGATATAGGACATGTCAAAGTGTTAACAAGTTTAGATCAATTTAAAATAAACTAATTCGTATACACATATATTTACAGACTTCTAGTTAGAGACAATCATTAGATTTACTCCTGGTATACAATACTTTTTTTACAAATAACTTATTAAATAATGTAAGGCCAAACTAATCACTCATATCTCACTATCAGTCACTCCACACACTATACACACATTGTTTCATAACATGTCACTCACTACACACACACACACACACACACACACACACACACACACACACACACTGGTGATCTCTGGGTCATTTTCTGTACCACAACTTACCATTTGCTATCCTGAGAAACTGAGTCGGCATCCCTCCATAATGCATGAGATGATGAGCTCAGAAAGATGAAGAGTTGTTAGTATTGTGCTATGCATAGCTTGAAGGTAAGTATTTCTAGAAATGAAAATAGAAGGAAAAAAACATAAAGTGAATGTGTTATGTGGAATGTTGGATGTTTTATAATCATTATTTTTATTATTTATTTTTATAACTTTTTTATCAAACACCTACTTTGTTTTATTCAATTTTTCTCTGTTACAATTATAAAATAGTTATTAAACATATTAACTAATTCCTCTGGGTTATTAATGTTTTCCATGCCAGCTTTTAATACAATATTATTGACTCTATTTTTGTCAGATTGGGTTTCTTCCCTTACAACTTGCCAGACTGCTTTGGTTCTCTTTGAAGACATTAGAGCTAATACAAAGGCTTACAAACAATCATTCTTCCGAGGCACCATTGGTGAGAAGAACAGGGAAGGGGACATCAGTCAATGGTACCAGAAGTACCTCCACCACACACCATTAAGTGGCTTGTACAGGTAGGAAGCTTTGTTTTTCCATTTGATTGTGATGCTATGCCAGATGTGTCTAAGACCAAACACTGGCTTTTTGATTTTAAGTCATGTTTTTCTAACAAAGAGGAAAATAAGTAGGAAATTTATGAGAAGTTTTGGGATTGTTTTGACTTGCAGAAAAAGGCAGATTATGGAATTACTTATGCCATCATAGAAGTTGGCTGTGCAAGTAAAAGGTGTGTAAGCAAAAATTGGAGACTCCTTTTGTGTGTCATACTCTGAACTTAGTAGGATTACATGTTACAAGAAGTAATGAAGTAGTAGGTACATTCTTCAGCTGTGTGCACCAGTTGCACAAATTCTTCAGTTCTTCAGTGTAAGCCCACAGAGATGGGAGGAGTTATTAAAACACACTAGCTGTCAATCTCTTCATGTCTTGTCCAAAACAAGATGGAGTGCAAGAACTGAGACAAGAAGTGTATAGGGAAAAAAGAAATAGAAATGTAGTAGCCACCAGAAAGATCGCGGGAGGCGCACATTGGCACGGCGCGTCACGGACGGTAGTTGCCGCCAGTAGAGTCCCGTCCACCAGAGGGCACGCGAGAATTCGGACGCGACCTCTGCAGGCGTAACAACAAGAACAACAACAACAACTCCGGCAGGACAGGCCGTGCGGAGTCAGTCAACATCGGGCATGCCTAGGACACAGTCCCGGTCTACGCTAAGTGAAGTGCGACGTAACGTGAACAGTGTTACTACACAATTGGCGACGAGTAGGGTCGTTCTTTCGCGTGTTGCGTCGTTGTTCCGGTTTCGCAGTTTCTCCACGGCATGGAGGATTTGGTGCGGGTTTTGGTTGCGCAGCAGACGGAGCTCATGGCCACCATGAAACAAGTGCTTCCGGCGTTGCTCTCCACGCCGTCTGCTCCGGCGCAGTTCCCTCCTCCCTTTCCCCCGTATGACGAGACGGCAGAGGATTGGGACGCATATGAACATCGCCTTCGGCAGCATTTCCAGGCGTTTCATGTTGCCGATGCGGAGGTATGTCGTGCTCTCTTCTTGTCTTGGATATCTCCCTCGCTGTATCAAGTTTTGCGGCAGCTAGCGCCGTTGCAGGAACCCTCGTCCTTGTCGTTTGACGCATTGTGTTCATTGCTGTCTTCATATTATCGCCGCCGCACGCATGTTGTGGCGGCTAGGGTCGAGTTCTATCAATGCAAGAAACAGCCCCATCAGTCTTACCGGGCGTGGGCCGCTACCCTGCACGGTCTTAGTCGCAAGTGTCATTTTGTCACCGAGCAGTCGCGGGAGTCGTATGCCCATGTTATGGTCCGCGACGTCATTGTTCGTTCGGCCCCTGATCGGGAGGTCCGGCAACGGGCCCTGCAGTTAGAAGACCCTTCCCTCGAGGAAGTCCTGTCCATTGCTCAATCGTATGAAGTCTCTCACGCAGCAGGTCAACAGCTGGAGGCGTGGTGCGACGTCGCGGAGGTTCAGGGCGGCGCGGCCGCGTCCACTGTGTCCGGGGTGGACGACGTGCGAGCGGTCCAATCCGGCCGTTACGGCCGCTCCCGCGCGGCGCGTAAACAGAATTCCGGCCGCCGGCCCCTGTTGCCGTCCTGTGCGTCGTGCTATATACATCACGATCGGTCAAAGTGCCCCCAGCGTTGGGCCGTTTGTCGCAAATGTCATAAAAACGGTCACATTGCTACAGTTTGCCGCTCCGCCTCAAAGGAATCGAAGGAAGCAAGTACAGATGACATGGACGTTGACATTCAGGAAGTTTCATCGGGCCAGGCTCCCGACGCATCGGCACGCAAACTCTTTATCGAGGTGTCGGTTCGGTCGCGCCGGTTACAACTGCAGGTAGATACGGGCGCGGCAGTTTCGTTGTTGAATGCACAAACGTATTCCGACCTTGGATCGCCCTCGTTGGCGCCAGTTTACCGGCGTCTACGCGGTTATGGTAAACAGTTCATTCCCCTCCTGGGTCAATTCACTACCGACGTGACTTACAAATCAGTCACTCGGCCTATTACTTTTATTGTTGTCAGTGATGCGAGCTCCGCTAACCTTTTTGGCCTGGATGCCTTTCAAGCTTTCGGTTTTTCTATCGCTGACACCATACAGTTGGTCTCCGAAGACGTTCCCTATCATTCATTGGAATCTTTGATCTCAGACTTTCCAGATATTTTTGAGGAGGGCCTGGGGCGTGTTTCAGATTTTGAAGCTCACTTAACGTTGAAGGCGTCTGCTCGCCCGCGTTTTCTGCGCGCGAGGCAGATCCCCTTGGCTTTCCGCCCTCAGGTAAAGGAAGAGCTCGACCGGCTGACAGCCCTAGGGGTCGTTCTTCCCATTTCTTCCAGTGAGTGGGCTTCGCCCCTCGTTATTGTCAAGAAGCCCTCGGGAAAATTACGTCTTTGTGGCGATTTTAAGGCCACCATTAATTCCCAATTGGTGGTGGACACCTATCCTTTGCCTCGTGCTGATGAATTGTTCTCCGCCGTGGCGGGAGGCCACTATTTTTCGAAAATCGATCTGTCAGAGGCTTATCATCAGATACCACTTGATGAGGACTCCAAACGGCTGGCAGTCGTCAACACCCCGTTTGGCCTTTACCAATACCAGCGGTTGGCTTTTGGGATATCCAGTGCCCCGGCGATATTCCAGCGTTATCTTGAGCATGTCACGTCGACAATCCCTCATTGTATTAATTACCTGGATGACATCATTGTCACGGGCCGCAGCACGACGGACCACTTGCACAACCTTCGCACCCTCTTTCTCAAATTCAGGTCTGTGGGCTTGCGTTGCAACCTGCATAAGTCAACCTTCTTCCAACCGTCCATTGAGTATGTGGGCTACACCATATCTCGGCACGGCATCCAGCCACTAGGAAGTTTGGTCCAAGGTATCGTCAACCTTCCTCGGCCCACTTCGCTGAAGGAGTTACAAGCTTTTTTAGGCAAGATAGCCTATTACCACCAGTTCATTCCCAGGGCTTCCACTATAGCCCACCTTCTGCACAAGGGTGTTCCTTTTGATTGGTCGCCTGCATGCGAGCGAGCGTTCACCTCGTTGAAGGGCCTCCTCACGTCAGCCCCTTGTTTGGCTACTTTTGATCCCCATAAGCCGTTGGTCCTGGCTACGGATGCTTCGCAGTATGGGGTGGGGGCGGTCCTGGCCCATCGCAACGCAGATGGTTCCGAGCAACCACTGGCGTTTGCGTCGAAAACGCTTAGTCCCGCGCAGGCCCATTACTCCCAGGTGGAAAAAGAGGCTTTGGCCATTGTCTACGCTGTTACCAAGTTCCACCCTTTCTTGTATGGCACGAAGTTTCAGTTAATCACTGACCATAAGCCGTTAATATCGTTATTTGGCCCCGCCTCTCAGATTCCGGATAGGGCAGCCCACAGACTACAGCGCTGGGCCTTGTTCCTCTCTAGGTACCATTATGACATTCGTTTTCGCCCTACAGGCCAGCATGCCAACGCCGACGCTCTTTCCCGTCTTCCGGTGGGCCCGGACCCTACATTTGATCGAGAGGAGATTATGTGTTTTCATTTGGATGTGGCGTCCCGCCAAGCGGTTGATGGCTTCCCGATCACTAGTTCTCGAGTCGCCAGGGAAACGGCGGCTGACCCGGTTCTCCGGCAAGTAGTTCGCCTCATTCAGCAGGGGTGGTCGTCCCGCCCTCCGGGCCGGGCCTCGGACCCTCTTCGTAATTATTTTCTTCTGCGAGACCGCCTCTCGGTCTTGGAAGGAGTTCTCCTTCTGGCTACCGATGATACAGCTCCTCGCGTGGTTGTTCCTGCAAGTTTATGAAGGGAGGTCCTCAAGTTATTACATGCGGGGCACTGGGGTGTTTCCCGTACTAAAACCTTGGCTCGCAGACATGTGTACTGGCCCGGTATTGACAGAGAAATTGAGCACTTGGTGGCCGCCTGTTCCCAGTGTGCGAGCCAACAAGCATCTCCCAGGGCAGCGTTCTCTTCATGGCCGCCGGCAACCCAGGCGTTGGAACGTATTCACATCGATTTTGCGGGCCCGTTTCTCAATGGCTTTTGGCTCATTGTCATTGATGCTTATTCCCGATTCCCATATGTGGTTCGCTGCTCCTCAACCACTTCAGAAGTTGCAATCCAGGCACTAGCAAAAATCTTTTCTGTGGAAGGTCTGCCAATCACCCTGGTCTCGGACAATGGACCGCAGTTTCTTTCGCAGACCATCCAGGATTTTTGTAGGCGCTTCGGTATTCAGCACGTTTGCTCTCCCCCCTTCCATCCACAATCGAATGGGGAAGCTGAGCGCATGGTGCGCACCTTTAAGACGCAGATGAAAAAGTATGTCCACGAATTTCCTGCAGAGGAAGCATTGACGTTTTTCTTGACGGCATACCGGACCACACCAATGGGAGACCGCAGCCCCGCAGAGCTCCTCCATGGGCGTCAACCTAGGACTCTGCTGCACCTCCTCCAGCCTGGTCCTCGCCAGTCTTCACAAAACGGAGTACCTGGCTTTCCACTGGGTATGTCAGTCTGGGCCCGTGGGTTTGGTCGCAATCCACATTGGATACCGGCGGTGGTCCTGCACCGCCATGGCCGCCGGCTCTATACCTTGCAGGCGGGGGACCGGGTGGTACGTCATCACCAAAATCAGCTCCGTCCACGTTCGGGCACCCACCCTCCGACCTCTCGGACACCGGCTTCCCCATTGCCGGCACCTGTATTGGTTTCACAGGGGACGTAACCTCCTCTCCCCGCTGTGACTCTGCCACACTGCAATGGTTCTCAGCCTTGGCAGCCTCCAGTGGCTCCAGCACTGGCATCACCGTCATTCGAGATGCCCCAGCGAGAGCCGGCCCGGTTTCGCAGGGGGCTAGTTCCCCTGTGGTCATCCCTTCCCCTTCGTCCCCGCCACTGGGTCTTGCCCCTCCTGAGGTGGAACAGGATCCAGACTTCGATAGCTTGTCGCCCGTGCTGTCCCGGGCTCCAGTTGCGGGACTACGGGGGCCTCTTCGTGTGGGTCACTTCCAGCCGTATTCAAAGGTTCCAGCTCGAGGGTTGGCAGATCCCCTCGACTTCGGCCATCCAATGGATGTGGAGGTCATCGCTCCTGCCCGACGCTCCACCTTCCGACGCAGTGGATCACAGTGGCTTCACCCCCCGAAGGAGGAGGAGTGTAGTAGCCACCAGAAAGATCGCGGGAGGCGCACATTGGCACGGCGTGTCACGGACAGTAGTTGCCGCCAGTAGAGTCCCGTCCACCGGAGGGCACGCGAGAATTCGGACGTGACCTCTGCCGGCGTAACAACAAGAACAACAACAACAACAACTCCAGCAGGACAGGCCGTGCGGAGTCAGTCAACATTGGGCATGCCTAGGACACAGTCCCGGTCTACGCTAAGTGAAGTGCGACGTAACGTGAACAGTGTTACTACAAGAAACTTTAAAATACACAAATAATCAATGAAGTTTGTTTTGTGATAGGATAGCAGAAGTAAATGGGCTGATCAATTAGTTCTCCAAGTTTGAAATGTTGATTCTCTTGAATGTTGGGAGTGATGTTTTACAACATATGCATGTGAGAAGTTTGATTCTGCAGTCTACATGTATCTCCCTTGATACTGAAATGAAAAATATGAAAGCCGTTACAGTTACCATAGTTAATTATGTAAGAGCCCTCTGGCCTGAATTCTTAAGCAGAGCTAAAAAAATGGCTATTGAAATTGAGACTGAGGCAGTTTTTCCAGAAAAGGGAGGAAGGAAAAGGAGGGTTCTTTTTGGTGAATCTGACTGGAGTATTAGTGGAGCACCTGACACATTCTTAGATGAAACTGAAGAATAACATTTTCAGACAAAGACTGTTTCTCAGATGGATTCTCAGTACGAAAAAATGAGAAATATTTCTGTGGTTTTTGAAGCTATTCTTAGAATAAATACAACTTTGGATGATAGTGACATGATTCAGAAATTAATTAGAACTTGTCCTGATTATTTGAGTCATAATTTTATCAACAAGATACAAATGTTTAAGTCTGTAAGTACTACTTTTTGTTTCCTGAACTCTGCATTGCACTCAAGATTTTCACAATTTTTTTTCCTGAACTCCGCATTGCACTCAAGATTTTCACTACCCTAGCAGTAACTTTTGCTTCATGTGACAGAGGATTTAGTAAATTAACATTAATGGAAAATCATTTAATATAAACTTTAGGCAAAGAGAAACTCAGCTGTCCACCACTGTTATAAGTGTGTCTAAAATGAGCTTCAGTGATGTAGTGGATAACTTCATCAGCTGCACTTGTCTGAATGTGTTTAGATGACAATGACAGTTTCAACCAGACTTTTTAATTCAAGGTAATGAATAATGATGCAAATGTTTCTCACTAAATGTTAGGTTTGTTTCTTTTAGTACCTATTATTATTATACATGATAATATTTGTATCTTTTCAAATATGTTGCATTCAATTAAGCAATGTATTACTGATAGAACACTGTGTAAGCAGCATTTATTTGTTGCTCATGATTAAAACAATATACTGAAAATCAGTATTTGTAATAATTAACTCCTATGGGCTGAAAAGGCTAGGAGGCCCTCACAAAATTGTGTCTAGGGTCCTATGAAATATATGGGTAGCCCTGATGGCATGAAAGATTGAACAGAATGCACAGAATGTTGAACATAGGAACCAAATGCAGAATATGCACTCATCCACTCCAAAAATGTTTCCCACATATTGCTCTGCAACCACCAGGGAAGGCAGTGTCTCAGTAAATTGGTTGTATTTCACTGAAAGATGCGCTTAACCTAACAGTGGAATCTCATTTCCCAGTGGCAAAGCACCAATTCTGAAATATGTGCATTGATTCATCACTGAGACTGATGCACCAGTATGAAAGAGAAATGTCACTGGCACATAAAAGCATCTTCCTAGACACTATTACAAGATCACTGTCTGTAATATTATTAATCTCAAGCGCTGAAGGACATTGCATGGTACTTGCCACACTTTGACATGTCTCTATAATATGCGTTTTTCGAAAACAATGACAACATTCTGCTTTGTAATGACAACATTAATGGGCTACATGCAATGTAAAATAGTCTGAACAGCTAGGGGGAAACCAAATTCACTGTGACTGGCACCTCATAACAATACAGGTGGGCTGCTGCCAGGTGAGACATAATTATCACACTAGGATCCGATGTGGCAGCCCATTGCACTGGTTCTGTTCTTACTAGAGCCATAGTAGAGATTTCAAATAAAAAAAAACCATCTGCTGTGCAGCCTGTGAGATATCAACAGGATGTGCATTGTGCAACACTTATGCTGGAGTGAGATCTGACTGTTGTAAAGCCTGTGTGCACATCTTTACTAAGGGCCAGACAGATTACCACATCTCGAATTAATCATTCAGTGTAGGGTTGTCCACAAGCATACACAAATATACACTTTTCCATAAATCTTTAAGATCAACAGTCCATAAAGCACAGCTTTTGCATTCAGAATTTCAATATTGTAAAAACTCTAAATGGACTGCTACTACATGCATCTTGGTGTAAAAATGTTACAAAAGTAAGACAAAAATATCTGACAGGGGCAATATCAATGGGTTTTTGCTCTAAGTAATACAACTTATGGCTATTGACAAAAAAATGCCCACTGACAGTGCAGACATTATATCACTTCCCCAAAAATGCAGCACTAACCATTTTTGGTACAATTCCTGACCTTATTAAGCATCACTGAATCATTGAAAAACTGGAATACCTACATTTGTGATTATTGGAGTGTTGAATCTATAAAAAGCTTTACCAGTTCTTGATTTGACTGAGTTGTTGCTGCCAAACTACAAAAAAAATTGCATTGATGATAGTTATTCTGTTGATATGAAAGTAACCAACCACCTTGTCACCAATTTTGTGACTTGCTTGCTCTTCTATTGTAATGGTTATCTAGATTCAAAGACAAAAAAAGATGATGCACTTTGAAGAACTCATCAGAATGGGGTGGAAATTGGTGGATGTAATGACATGTACAGACAAACAAGTGATTACAGTTTCAGAAAAATTGGATGATTTATTCAGGAGAAAGAGCTTCACAAATTGCGCATGTCATTAACGTGTTGGTTCATTTCTGGTCTTTATTCAGGCAGTTATTAGGCCTGGCATCGATTGTTAACAGTTGTTCAATGTCCTCCTGAGGGATATCATGCCAAATTTGGTCCAATTGGCACATTAGATAATCAAAATCCCTAGTTGGCTCGAGGGGCCTGCCCATAATGCTCCAAATGTTCTCAATTGGGGAGAGATCCAGCAACCTTGCTGGCCAAGGCAGGGTTTGGCAAGCATGAAAACAAGCTGTAGAAACCCTCATTGTCTGCAGGTGGCCATTATCTTGCTGAACTGAAATGTATTCCCAGGATGGCTTGCCATGAAGGGCAACAAAACAGGTCACAGAATATTGTCAACGTACTGCTTTCCTGTAAAGATACCACAGATGACAACCAAAATGGTCCTGCTACAAAAATAAATGCGACCCCCAACCATCACTCCTGGATGCTGGGCCTTACGGTGAACAATAGTCCACTGGTATCCCACCACTGCCAGGGAATCTCTAGACACATCTTCACTGCTCATCAGGGCTCATCACCGGAGACAATTCTACTCCAGTGATTGACATTCTTGGCTGAAGATGTGTCTGGAGATGCCTCAGACAGTGCTAGGATACCAAACTGACTGTTGCCCATCATATGGCCTGACAGCCAGGAGTGATGGCCTGGGGTGCCATTTGTTTCATAGCAAGGCCCCTTTGGTTGTCATCCATGGCACCCTTTCAGCATAATGGTACGATGGCGATATTCTACACCTTGTTTTGTTGACCTTCATGACAAGCCATCCTGGGCTCATATTTCGACAAGATAATGACTGCCTGCACATGGAGAAAGTTTCTGCTGCTTGTCAACAGGCTTGCCAAACCATAACTTGTCCAGTAAGGTCACCAGGTCTCATCCCAATTGAGAACATTTGGAGAATTATGGGCAGGGCCCACCACCTACCTCAGGATTATGACAATGTTACACACCAAGTGGACAGCTCTATTAATCAATGCCTAGCCAAATAACTGTTGCATAAGGGGCAGATATGGACCAATCATTCTTAACTTGCTCAATTTCTGAAGCTCTTTTCCTTGAATAAATCATCCAGTTTTTCTGAAATTGCAATCATTTGTTTGTCTGTACATGTATATCACATCTACCAGTTTCTGGCCCATTCAGATAATTCCTTTGCAGTGCATCATTTTTTATCTTAGAGTGTATTACACTTGTGCAAATACACTACAACATGACAAAATATCAATAATTTCGAAATTTATTCACTGATTGTGAATTCCTTGTCATCAGATGTATTAAATTTAGATCTATTACACACTAGTGACATATGAAAATTTGTGCCAGACCACAGCTCAAATCCAGGCTTCCTGCTTACTGTGAGTGGTCACCTTAACCACTGTGGCTATCTGTGCACACTCCACAGAATTACATAAACTTCCATATTTCACACTGTCTACATCCTCATATCAGGAAATTACTCCAAAAGCAAAGAGAGCTTCACTGCAAATGTAATCACACCCAAAACCTCTCAGACAAACAGAAGCTAAATGATGTCAAAGTTAACGTAAGGAGGGCTATGCGTGAAGTGTTCAGTGAATCCAAAAGTAAAATTCTATGTACCGACTTGACACAAAATCCTAGGAAGTTCTGGTTTTACGTTAAATCAGTAAGTGGATCGAAACAGCATATCCAGACACTCTGGGACGATAATGGCATTGAAACAGAGGATGACACACCTAAAGCTGAAATACTAAACACCTTTTTCCAAAGCTGTTTCACAGAGGAAGACCACACTGCAGTTCCTTCTCTAAATCCTCGTACAAACAAAAAAATGGATGACATCGAAATAAGTATCCAAGGAATAGAAAAGCAACTGAAATCACTCAACAGAGGAAATTCCACTGGACCTGTCAGGATACTGAATCGATTCTACAAAGAGTACACGAAAGAACTTGCCCCCTTCTAACAGCCGTGTACCGCAAGCCTCTAGAGGAACGGAAGGTTCCAAATGATTGGAAAACAGCACTGATCCATTGTAGAATTTTAGAAAATGTTTTTTGCTCATGTATCATGTCATTTCTGGAAACTCAGAATCTGCTCTGTAGGAATCAACATGGATTCCGGGAACAGCGATCGTGTGAGACCCAACTCGTTTTATTTGTTCATGAGACCCAGAAAATATTAGATACAGGCTCCCAAGTAGATGCCATTTTCCTCAACTTCCGGAAGGCGTTCGATACAGTTCCGCACTGTCACCTGATAAACAAAGTAAGAGTCTACAGAATATCAGACCAGCTGTGTGGCTGGATTGAAGAGTTTTTAGCAAACAGAACACAGCATGTTGTTCTCAATGGAGAGATGTCTACAGATGTTAAAGTAACCTCTGGTGTGACACAGGGGAGTGTTATGGGACCATTGCTTTTCACAGTATATATAAATGATCTAGTAGATAGTGTCGGAAGTTCCATGCAGCTTTTCGCGGATGATGCTGTAGTATACAGAGAAGTTGCAGCATTAGAAAACTGCAGCGAAATGCAGGAAGATCTGCAGTGGATAGGCACTTGGTGCAGGGAGTGGCAACTGACCCTTAACATAGGCAAATGTAATGTATTCCGAATACATAGAAAGAAGGATCCTTTATTGTATGATTACATGATAATAGAAAAAACACTGGTAGCAGTTACTTCTGTAAAATATCTGGGAGTATGCATGTGGAACGATTTGAAGTGGAATGATCATATAAAATTAATTGTTGGTAAGGCAGGTGCCAGGTTGAGATTCATTGGGAGAGTCCTTAGAAAATGTAGTCCATCAACAAAGGAGGTGGCTTACAAAACACTCGTTCGACCTATACTTG
The DNA here is from genome assembly GCF_023864275.1 of Schistocerca cancellata. Taxonomy (NCBI): domain Eukaryota; kingdom Metazoa; phylum Arthropoda; class Insecta; order Orthoptera; family Acrididae; genus Schistocerca; species Schistocerca cancellata. The sequence continues at coordinate 777,637,268 of NC_064629.1, read as the reverse complement.
AGTATTGCTCATCAGTGTGGGATCCGTACCAGACTCTGCAAGAGAGACGCTCTGCATCGTGGTGTAGCTTGCTGTCCACGTTTTGAGAGGGTGTGTTTCTGGATGAGGTATCGAATACATTGCTTCCCCTGACTTATACCTCCCGAGGAGATCATGAATGTAAAATTAGAGAGATTCGAGCGCGCACGGAGGCTTACCGGCACTCGTTCCTCCCGTGAAGTATGCGCAACTGGAACACGAAAGGGAGGTAATGACAGTGGCACGTAAAGTGCCCTCCACCACACACCGTTGGGTGGCTTGCGGAGTATAAATGTAGATGTAGATGTAGTTCACTGAATTCATCACCTAAATTTTGAAATATTTTGTACAGGTGTTATGTGTCTGTTCTTTAAGACAAACAAACATCAATAAGTTTACAATGGAATATAGTAATTGTCCTGAACAACAAGAAAACTAAAGAATTTGGATACCTAATTCACTGTGCATGCAGGCAATACTTAATACAGGCAAGTTTCTGGATACCAACATAGGTGGGAATCATCAAAATACTTAGTTAGTTTGCTTGGCTGTGTAAGGATACCAGTCTGTAGGCACCAATGAATAATTTCATTCTAGCAGTCTCACACACAGGTGCAGGGACCTTGCACAACAGTAACAGCAGTCCAGTTTGTTATCCAATGGAGTCCATAAATATAACACCACAATCTAGGGACATGTCAGCTAAGATCAGAACAAGGCATCAGCTGACTTACAGACAATGAGAGCCAGCTCATGGCCATTCTGGCTTAAATAGTTCATATAGCAGGCCTTATATGATTGATACATGGGAGATGCTGTATTATCCTTGGTAGATGCAGACATAATGACATTTGTCTGTAACTCTGCATCTTTCTTTGAAACGTCCTGTGGGGTTATAAGAGCATTAACTCATTGGGGAACTTAAATTTTCTTTCTATGACACCTCTCTGCAAATGAATAACTGCATAAATTCACAGACTGGGGTTACTTTAAGCTGTTTTTATATGTCAAAATGACATAGCTCCATTCAGCAGTGCTAAACAGTCCTCTAAAGTAGTACGGTCAGTCAACGATTTAACAATTGCAAATTTCAGGGAAAGCCTACAGCAGTTAGACTGGGATGAGGTGTACCGTGAACCTGATGCCAATTTAAAATATAATTTATTTCATGACACTTTTGTAAATGCATTTGAAAACTGCTTCCCCAAGAAAATAGTTAAATATACTCATAAGAAACCATGTAACAAACCATGGCTTACTGAGGGTATAAAAATATCTTGTAACCGGAAAAGCTGACAGCAAGAAAGAGTAGTGACCCAGAAACTATCAAACATTATAAAAACTACTGTGCTATATTAAGAAAAGTTATTAAAAATTCCAGAAGTATGTGTATCATGTCTGAAATCAGCAACTCTGATAATAAAATTAAAACAATTTGGAATATTATTAAAAGAGAAACAGGTCAACCAAGAGCACAGGAAGATAGTATTACCATCAAATTGAATGAAAACTTTATGAACAAAAAGTCAGAAGTTGAAAATATTTTTAATAATCATCTTCTAAATGTTGTGGATGTAGTAGGATCCACGTGTTCATTAGAAGATGCGAGGCTATTAATGGAAGAGGCCATACCTACGCATTTTGATACAATTGAAATCTCACCCACTTCTCCCTCTGAAATTATGAAAATAATAAACTTGCTGAAAAGCAAAAACTCACACGGAATTGATGGAATTTCCAGCAAAATACTAAAAGCTTGTTCTCAACAGATAAGTAAGATTCTCAGCCACCTGTGTAATAGCTCTCTGGAACAGGGCATTTTCCCTGATAGACTGAAATATGCTATTGTTATACCTTTGCATAAAAGAGAGGATAGATCTGATGTGAACAATTACCGTCCAATCTCCCTTCTAACAGCTTTATCCAAAATTTTTGAGAAAGTAATGTATTCAAGAGTAGCTTCACATATCTGTAAAAATGAAGTACTAACAAAATGTCAGTTTGGTTTCCAGAAAGGTTTTTCAACAGAAAATGCCATATATGCTTTCACCAATCAAATTTTGCTGTCTGCAATCACTGATAGTGGCGACACGCGGGTCCGACGTATACTAACGGACCGCGGCCGATTTAAAGGCTACCACCTAGCAAGTGTGGTGTCTGGCGGTGACACCACATTCCTCCCCCGCAAATCAGCGGACAGTTGTGGCATAAGGCTTCCGCCTGCCGTGGGGAGGACCCCATGTTGACGTATGCGACGAGGTGGGGAGCCCAACAACAGGCAAGGCTGTGCCACCCGCACCCAGCCATTCGGACCGAGGGGAGCTAGGAAACGCCTGAAAACCTGCTCCAGGGTGCACGCCAACATGCGGTGTATGCGCCCGTAGAGAGACAGGAGGGGCCGAAGGGTCGACCTCCATCGGGCCGGGGCACCTGACGGGCGAAGACGACATATGGTCCTGAGCGGGCAAGAGTTCCATGGCGGAGGACAACTGGTCACGGGAAGCGATCGGCGGCGCGTGACCCAGGGAGGCACCCGGCGGTTGCAGCGACGTGTCCACTGCGGGCGTCGCCGGCGGGATAACAGGCGGCGGCGGCGGGTCGCCATGGGGCAAAATGGAAGGCAGCGTCGGTAACACCTGGGGCTGAGGCGAGCCAGTAGATGGGTCCCCAGGGCGCTGACCGGATGGCACCGTCGCTGAAAGCAGACGGGGAGCGGCAGATCCCGTGCGACGACAGAGGCGCAGCTGATTGAGATGCCGACGCACCTCACCAGAGGCCCCCAAAACCAGATACATAGCGCGGCCGAGGCAGCGAAGAATGCGCCCTGCGAGCCAACGCCGTGAACCTCGATAGTTGCGGTAGTAGACAACGTTGCCTAGGGCAAAAGCAGGTGGCTGCCGCTGCAGAGGAACCTGATGCGGCGGATGTAGCAAAGACATCAATGTGCGATGAGGGCGACCGTGAAGCAACTCAGCCGGCGAGCGACCATCTCGGGGCTGAGAGCGATACGAGGACAAAAAGAGCAATAACGCATCCTCCCGAGAACGCGACTCTTTCAACTTCAACATCTGTGACTTGAAAGTCCTGACCAATCGTTCAGCAGCAACGTTTGACTGTGGCGAAAGCGGCGCGGACGTCAGATGTTGAATACCATTGGCCTTGCAGAATGACTGAAATTCAGCGGACATGAATTGTGGGCCATTGTCGGAAACAATAGTCTGTGGAACACCTTCAATGCAAAAGATAGCGGATAACGCTTGGATGGTGGCAGATGACGTCGTGGAAGACATCCGGACAACAAAAGGAAAATTACTGAATGAATCTACCACAACCAACCATCGAGCATTCCAGAATGGACCAGCAAAATCGATGTGTAAGCGTTGCCAAGTGGAAGTGGCTTTTGGCTATGCAAAGAACTTCCGCGGTGGTGCTGATTGTTGTTCGGCACACACCATGCAAGAAGAGCACATATTCGTAATGCGGCATCGATTCCGGACCAAGTACAGTGCTGACGAGCAAGTTGTTTCGTTCTCACTATACCCCAATGTCCTTGGTGGTGAATCCGTAAGACAGAGGACTGTAACGAACGTGGAACCACGACCCTGGACTGATCATTATCAGAACGCAACAGCAAAACACCATGTCGTAAAAAAAAGTCTCTCCTTGTGAGCAAAAAATCGGCGAACCAACGGATCCCCGATCCGTGACCTTGACAAGGGCCATTGCGTAGCAACGAAACGCAGAACGGTAGCAAGGACAGGGTCGGCAGCTGTGTCTGTAGCTACACGACGATAATCAATCGGAAACGAGTCGACCACGTCATCGGTTTCCGAATCAATGAACATGCAAGCAAGTTTGGAGGAATCGAATGCTCTATCCTCAGCAACAGGCAAACGTGACAACGCATCGGCGTTTCCGTGCTTAGCAGTGGACCGATACAAGATATTGTAGCGGTACTGTGAGATGAAAATAGACCAGTGAATGAATTTCTGCGCTGTACGTGGAGGTACAGGCTTGGTCGGATGAAAAAGCGATGTCAAAGGTTTGTGGTCTATGATGATGGTAAAGTGACGACCATACAAGAAATCATGAAACTTTGTAACACCAAATACGAGAGCCAATGCCTCTTTCTCGATCTTGAATAATTTCTTTGCGCAGACGAGAGCAATTTGGACACAAAGGCAATAGGGCGATCGTGCGAACCATCTTTGTGTGCAAGCACAGCACCGATCCCGAAATCTGATGCATCCACCATCAACAAAAGGGGCTTTTGTGGATCGAATGGCGTAAGGCAATTATTGGAAAGCAACGCCGATTGCAACTGGCGAAAGGCGCATTCGCATTCCGTCGTCCAGATGAACGGAACACCTTTACGGCGTAAGCGATGAAGCGGAGCTGAAATGGAAGAGGCATGTGGCACATATCTGTTATAGTAATTTATTTTTCCCAGCACACTCTGTAGCTGCTTCAAATTCTGCGGCGAAGGCAAGTCTTGTATGGCACGGAGGTGCTCTGGACTGGGATGTATGCCTTGGGCATTGAGTACATGTCCCAGATAGGGTAAGTCACAAGCAAAAAACACACATTTGTCCTTCCGCAAGCGAAGACCATTTTGTCGCAAGACATGAAATAATGTTCTGAGATTGACTAAATGTTCTTCTTCCGTCTTTTGGGAGATCACAGTATCGTCCAGATAGTTTGCTGCAGTAGGGACCGACGCACAAACAGTTTGTAGATATTGCTGAAACAATGCAGGGGCGGATGCACACCCGAATGGCAGTCGTTTGAATCGATACAAACCAAGATGCGTGTTAACCACCAAGACGCGCTGGGATTCTTCGTCCACCGGTATTTGCAAGTACGCATCTGCTAGGTCCAACTTCGAAAAATATTTACCCGGGCACAGTTTGTCAAAAAGATCTTCCGGGCGGGGTAAAGGAAAAGTTGCAGTCACTAGTTGTGGATTCACTGTGGCCTTGAAATCCACACAAAGTCTCAATTTTCCGGAAGGTTTTGGCAAAATTACTAAGGGTGATGCCCAGAGAGAAGCCTGCACACGTTCAATTACAACTTGTGATTCCAAATCGTGTAATGTTTTTGCAACCTCATCACGCAATGCGTGGGGAACATGGCTCGCTCTGAAACATTTCGGTTGCGCGTTTACTTTCAGTTCCAAACGTGATTTATAGTTCTTAGCGCAACCAAGGCCCGGTGCAAAAATGTCTGCAAATTCTTCACATAGACGAGAAACACTGTCCGAGGGCACAGTCTGGTTCACTGATAGGACCTGATTGACTATAGACAAGTTAAGCAACTGAAATAAATCGAAACCAAACAAGTTCACTGCAGAGGAAGAACGAAGGACGTAAAATGACACAAGTTTTGTTTGTCCCTTGTATGTTGCAAGAAGGCTGCACTGTCCTAACACAGGGATCGCGACCTAAATAGGTACTTAACATTTGCGGCACGCATCGGAGGTGTGCCCAGCTGTTTGTACATGTCGTGATTGATCAGTGAAACTGCAGCTCCGGTATTGAGCTGGAACGGTATCACTTTGCCGTTAATGTCCAAATCTACAAAAAGTTTATTGTCCTGCTGACGACAAGAGCGACTGTCTCGTGCAGTGTGAAGTGACACTGGTACAAAATCACTTGCAACTTGACGGGAGTGCCAACGATGTCGACGCACACTATTTGTGGGACACACACAGTCACTGGGAGGAGTGGCATGAACTATATGAATTTCCATGGGGGAAGTGTCGCAAGCCTGACTATCCTTGGTTCAATTCCGATTGCGGCGCAAAGCAAAGGGCCTGGAATGGGTGTCAGCTTCCGAGCTGAGCTTTTTCTGGCAAACACTTTGAACATGTCCTTTTTTATTACTGAAAAAGCAAATAGCTTGGCGTGACTGGCAATTCTCACGCGAATGTCTAGTAGCACACCGCGGGCATGATTTCACTGCATTTGCCTGCCGACACAGTACACGTGGCCGAGAGCCAGGTGACTTTGGCGCGGCTGGGCGCAAGGACTGTTTACTGTTCCATGCAGCTCGCCCAGCTGGCCGGTTAACCTGACACACGGGTGGCGAAATTTCAAATGATTCCTGAGCAAAGTCAAGTGTGTCCTGCCGATCCAATATGTCCATCACTTGTTGAAGGGAGGGATTGACTAGTTTCAAAATCTGTTCCCGTATACGAACATCAGAAACGTTCTGTGCAATTGCATCACGTACCATAGTATCTGAATAAGGGAGTCCACATTGACACTCAAAAGCACAATCCCTAGTAAGGCCTTGCAAGGTTGCAACCCACTCCCTATTAGTCTGACCTGCCGTACGTTTTGTACGAAAGAAGGTATACCTTTTCGCAACTACATTGACTGATTCTTTGAAATATGCATCTAATGCAGACAAAATTTCTTCGTAGGACAGAGTTGCTACGTCGCGTTGGGGAAATAATTTGACTATCACACAGTAGGTGTGCACACCAATGGACGATAATAAGAAAGGCTGCCGCTCGTTACCTTGAATTCTGTAGGCGGCGAGATGGAATCCAAATTGGCGTGATCACTCCATCCAGCTTTCAAGTGCAGCATCAAAAGGACGAAAAGTTGGTGCAATTGCGTTTTGTGGCTGCGTGAGCGGTGGAGCGGCGGCCGCCGCATCGTTTTGCATTGCACGTTGACCCTGGACGAGCTGTCCAAGGGCATCCAGTAAGGCCTGTGTCTGCTGATTCTGTAAGCGATAAAATTCGGACAGTACATCTGGAGATGGTGGCGAAGCCATTACACAAGTAAATCAGGGCAGTATAGTTACGAATGCGGTGTGGCCTCGTCGCCAAATGTTGTGGATTGGCAAGACAGCCAACCCACTAGGAGAGGAAGCCGAAAGGCACGCGTTTTAGCTCACGCAGGTTGGCGTGAGGTCTGGAACAGGTCAAGGAAATGAGACTAGCAAAAAAAGGACGTAGCTGTGGAATACTTAACTTTAATCCATAAATGGTGAACATCGCTCTTGACGGTACATGTTTTACAGCATCAATTGTAACTGGGTATGGCGTCTTGCTAGGTCGTAGCAAATGACGTAGCTGAAGGCTATGCTAACTATCATCTCGGCAAATGAGAGCATATTTTGTCAGTGAACCATCGCTAGCAAAGTCGGCTGTACAACTGGGGCGAGTGCTAGGAAGTCTCTCTAGACCTGCCGTGTGGTGGCGCTCGGTCTGCAATCACTGATAGTGGCGACACGCGGGTCCGACATTTACTAACGGACCGCGGCCGATTTAAAGACTACCACCTAGCAAGTGTGGTGTCTGGCGGTGACACCACAATGAGGGTGTGCTGAAAAGTAAAGCCTCTGATTTTTTATGTGAAAACTCTTAGAGCTTTTTAAATAAAAAATGTTATTAATATTGTAAATCTTTAGTCTTGATATCTACATATTTGCAGCCCTCTGATACTAAAGGGCTCCAAACTGAAGTGTGTAACATGGAGGTGTGTAATGTAACTATATTGGTACATGAGAAACAGCATGTGGTAATTGAATTCCGAATTCAAAGAGTTCATCCATACATGGAGCACCCTCTCCTTCAGCATAACACTGCCAGACCACACATGAATGCTGTGACATCTGTCATAATCTAAAACCTTGAGTTCACTGTTATTGATCATCTTCTATAGTGTCCCAACTTGTTCCCATCAAATTGCCATATGTTTCAAAAACTTAAAGAACACCACAAATGTAATCTTTCCTGTAACCAGCGTGTCACATCATATGCAGAATCATTAATCCATGATGTTATTATACATCTGGTTGCTTACAGAGAAGTTAATGTGAAGGATTCAGACTCATCTGTTTGAACCCGGTGTGATATGCTAAAAGTTACAAAAGCTCGCAGTGTAACAGCATCAGTGCAAGCAATTCTTCATGATACTTCTGGTGCTGACTTTCTTTGTTGTAGTGTTAGCCATAGTAGTAGTAATCACTATTGTGTTCTATAATCATCTGATGGCAGCCAAGCAACATAATTATCTGATTTACTGAGCACCTGACCATTTAGTAGTCCAGTGAGGCAGGATTCACTAGTTACAGCAATAGCTAATCATCCCTGCCCTCATCATTGGCAGACAGCACAAATAGGAATGCTTTGTTTGCCATTGTTGCCACAGATTAAGCAGAAGCTCATACAAAAGTTTCCTCATTATCAGAGTCAAAGAAAACCAGAAAAGTTTGTGCAATCAAATCATGTTCAGATTGTGGTTCAGGGCATCTCAGAAGTGCCTGCCATGGCTGGTGGGGAACAACAGCAAGAGCTGCAAGCACACTGCATGCTATCAAAATGGTGCCAATAGCAGCAGCAGACAGGATGCAGAAGCTCACACTGCAGATAGAAATTAATTGAGCAATGGCAGAATTTTAGCTGGACACATCTGCAGTGAAGTCTCTGATATTTGTTGGCAAAATTAGCTGGGGTCATTATTTTTTAGTGATTTATCCCACTCATGCCTATTTTCAATTACCTGTAGATACTAAAAAAAAAGAACAAATTTTAGATTAATATACCACTTGCCATGTAGTGGTTCGCCTACTTTGTTTCTTCATTTGTTGTCCTCGGTGTTGATGTACTATGTCGGCTGAAAAATGGGGTTTGTAATTCCGACACTGAATACTGTAAATAATGTAGGTTACAGGTGCACTGTTGCATTTTGCAGTACTTTAACTTCACTGTTCACAAACCCCCAATAATACAGAGGTTATATGGCCAGTGCACTCTTGCTTAACTTTCAATAAGCCTCATTAATAGTTTTCAGGCAAATCTCCACATACTGCTACAATAGTTTACTATTGATCTAACCACAAAAATCACTATTATTTCAGAATAATCAGATACGTATGGAACAGACACTGTCATTGCTTTAACACATGGCCTATTGGTGTAACACTTATTTCACTGTTAAGTTGATTCATTGTTGTCGTTCTAACCAACACAGGTCCCTCGTCTGAAACTCGGCCGTGAACAGACTGTCTTGGGACCAAAAATTGGGCCCTTCTATATCATCAGAATAATAAGTACTGAAACTACACATTGTTTAAAGTTAAATTTACAGAAATTACAATTAAAACTTATTGAATTATCTGAACATCAAAAAATTCCATCTTTGTTAACAGTTTCTTCTTTTGCAAGATTTCATCTGAATTATTTGTTTAAATGATGAAATTAACATATATAGTAATGTAAACAATACTTTTGACAAAACTGGAAACTACTTTGGATTAATGAAGGACTGGTTTTGGTAATATGTTTTCGAATGTAGCCAAATAGATCCTTTAAGGATGCTATTGTTTCGTCGCCCAAATGTTTATAATTAGTACAGAATTTATATTTCTTTATACGTCAACAATAGAATTTAAGTTGCAAAACAATTACTGATTTCACCCTATAACAAAAGATACTACCTATGAATAGTCCAAATAAATTAGAAAATCAATTACATACATAAAACTATGCACTAAATTAGATCTGGTGTTAAATTCTGTAAAACTGAGGGCCAACCTTTCTCTTATATGAAAATGCAGGTTATATTCACATATGTTAATGGCAATTAGTTAAAAATGAAAAAATAAATTTTAAGGAGGCATATGGCAAAACAAGAGGGGAAGTAAAAATATCCCAGCTTGTTTTGTCACATCACCCCCTCATTGGATTGACCAGATAGATATTGCAAATAGCTACCTCGACAATTCAATGACCACAAGCAACCCCAGAAATTTTGTTTAAAATCTACACACAAGCAAATAAAACATAAGAAATCATATCAAAACTACAGTACATATGTTTTTTTTTCAAATGTATACTTACGTGAAGTGGCCATACAAAAATCCCCATACAAAATAATTACATAGAGTGTATTGTACATTTACATAAAATAGCCACAAGTTATACTTTTAACAAAAATTAGGCATCTTCATCATAAGTGATGTCCTTTTTGGATAAGCGAAGATTACATTTTAAGATACATATCACTTTGTATTGTATTGTATTGTATTTTTATTGATCCAGGCAATCATAGTATTGTACAGCCGTACATATGATATTGGATAGGTCAAGAGAGCTATTTACAAGTAATTTTTACAAATTGATTTTTACATTATTTTGTAGCAAGGAAATTATCTATCTTAAACAAAACAGTTAATACAAATTTTTACAAATTGATGTTTGCATTATTTTGTAGCAAGGAAATTACCTATCTTAAACAAAGCAGTTAATACAAATCATAGATCTGTAAGGTTGTACATACGATATTGGACAGGTCAAGGGAACATATTTACAAGTAATATTTAATAAATTGATTTTACATTATTTTGCAATGAGGAAGTTAGCTATCTTTAACAAAACAGTAAATACAAATGTTGTATGGTAAAATACAAACAGTCAATACAAATGTAATAGTAAAGTAGTCCAGCATATTTAATAGACATGCACAGTATATAATAATCCAGTATATTTCATAACCATGCACAGTATATAATTTTCAGACCTAAATGAACATTTCTCATATTGTTTACATTTTTAACCCCTTTCAAAAAAATGATCAAATGCATAAAAACAATGGTCCAAGAGATATTTTTTTTAACTTATGTGAGAAGGCCTTGGGTTCTTTGTTGCTTTGATTTCATTGGGTAAATTATTATACATTTTTATCCCAACATTTAAAACCCCTTTTTTGGTAGCAGGTAGTTCTGGACTGAATCATGTGTAGGTCAGATTGCTGCCTTGTTGCATAGTTATGAATATCTCCATTGAATTTTAGTGTGCAGTCATCGTTTAACAGGTATGACTTGACAAATGAGACGATATTATAAATGTAAGCAGAGGGCAGTGTCATAATGCCATTTGTTTTGAAATGTTGTCTGCATGATTCGTTATGTCTTAGATTACATATTATGCGTATTGCCTGTTTTTGAATTTTGAAAATATATCTACCTCCAGGTGAGTTCCCCCAAAATATGATTCCATACTGTAATGTAGAATGGAAGTAAGCACAATATACATGTATGAGAACAGATTTTGTGACTGATTTTTTGAGTATTCTTAAAATGTAACACACAGTTGAGAGCTTTTTTGAGATATAATTTGTGTGAGTCTCCCACTTAAGATTTCCTTCAAGCCATATGCCAAGAAACTTGACAGAGTCCACACACATAAGCTCTTGGTTATTTAGAATCACATCAGGCATTTCTTGTTTTTGGGATGAGAGTCTGAAGTTGATGTACGTTGTTTTCTGTATGTTTATAGTCAGTTTGTTCTTGTTGAACCATTTGCTGAGTGACAACGTAAGTGGTTTAATTTTTAGGTTGAGGTCTTCTGTATCAGTACCTGTTATTAGATTACTTGTGTCATCGGCAAATAGTGTGGTATGTCCTGTAGCAAGCTTCGTGCTTATATCATCAATGTATAGCAGAAACAGTATGGGTCCCAGGATTGAGCCTTGTGGCACACCATATCTAATGGGCATTGTGTCAGAGGAGTGGACAGTAGATCGATGGGTGGTTGTATTCTTTTTTTCAAAATTAATTTCAACTTTTTGAAATCTGTTTGACAGGTAAGATTCTAACCATTTGTTTGCAATTCCTCTTATACCTTTATTTGCTAACTTCTTAAGGAGTATGGTATGGTCAATTACATTAAAGGCTTTGGATAAATCTAAAAAGATACCAGTAGTGATTTCCTTATTATCCAGTTCTTTTAAGGTTTTGTTGAGATACTCATAAATAGCTGTGGTAGTTGTCTTTTGCTTTCTAAAACCATGCTGGTGTTTTGTCAATAAGGATAGTTTGTTAGTAAAGTCTTCCAATCTGGTGTAAAATAATTTTTCAAGTATTTTTGAGAATGAGCTGAGTTGTGCTATGGGCCTGTAATTGGCTACATCATTTTTAGAGCCCTTTTTGTGAAGTGGGGTAATTTTAGAAGTCTTTAGTAGGTCAGGGAAAACTCCATTTGTAAAGGATGCATTTATTATGTGGGTTATGAGTTCTACAATGGATTCTCCACATTTCTTTACAATTAAATCAGGAATGTTGTCACTACCACTGGAGTACTTATTCTTTAGTCCTTTTATAGCTGTAAGTACTTCAGTATTGGAGACTTTGTGAAGAAACATTGATGCCTGTACTGGTATGGTTTCTATTAGTGTTTGGTGTTGAGTATTTGGTCTGTAGCAGTTGTTCTTTATCAGGTTTTCTGCTATTTTGCTAAAATAGTCATTAAAACCATTTACTATTTTTTGGGGATCTGATGTGACTTCATCATTTAGGTTTAGTTTTAATGTTTTGTTTATAACCTGCTGCTTACTGTTTGTTTCATTTCTTACAACTGTCCACAAGACTTTCATTTTATTGTTAGATTCCTTTATAAATTTATCATTGTATAATTTTTTTGCTTGTTGGATAACTTTTCTGTAGATTGCAAAATAGGTCTTACAATATGACCTAAACTGATCATCGACGTCATGGTGTTTCATGTGATTTTTTAAGTCACACTTTTTTTGGCTGGAAATCCTTATCCCTTTTGTTACCCATGAGTTTGTGTGTTTGTTTCCGATTTTCCTGGATTTCAGTGGAAATGCAATATTGAAGTGGTGGAGAAATGTTTCATGGGAGGAATTAAATATGTAGTTTACATCATTTTCTTTATAGACCTCTGCCCAGTTTTCAGCTGTTAACAGATAGTTAAAAAGCCTTATATTATCATCATTAAATTGCCTTTGCATTTTGGTTATAGTGGAATATTGTCCTATGTAATTTAAATTTGCTGTTAGTATTTGGGATTCATGATCACTGTAACCTCTGCTGATGACTTCGATTGAGTGGTGTAGTTTGTCTGCGTTTATGAAAATCTGACCTAGAGCTGTTTTTGAATTTTTTGTGATCCTGGTTGGAATGTTTACAGTTGGGGATAGGTTGAATTAATTTGTAATATTCAACAATTCATCTTTGTTTTTTCCAGGTGTGAGGAAGTCAATATTAAAGTCTCCACTTATTAATAGATTTTTGTTTAGTGAGTGAATATTTGTGAGTAGTGCTTCGAGGGAGTGTTTGAAGGTTCGGATGTTCCCATCAGGGGCTCTATATACATTCAGTATCAATAGGTTATAGTCTGTTAAGATAATTAAGGAGAATTCAAAGTCTGTTTCTATTTGCATATTATTGTACTTTGTGAGGCTTTTGTATCTTAAATATTTTTTGACATAGATTGCTGTACCACCTCCCTTACTTTTGTTCAGACAAGAATAACCAGCTAGAGTAAATTCGCCAAGTGGCGTTTTTTTAAATTTTGTCTTCTGTTAACCAGTGTTCAGTAATACAGAGAACATCTAAGTGTGGCTTTGTTTTTAGGAAGAGATCAATTTCTAGTAACTTATTAAACATTGACTGCACATTATGGTGTAATATTTTAAAGGATAATAGTGACTGTTTCCCAATGGAATGATTTTTGACACCACTCACCGGGTTTTCTTGTAGTTTTGGTTCACGAAGATTTTGCTCTGCACCTGTTTTCCTTTGGTTTGCTGCTAGCAGGGAGCTATTGGTGTCCTTATACAAGTCCTGTCTTGCTAAACAAAATAAATCCTCATGGGTTGAAAAAAACTAAACTATACTGCGCTTCTTTTAAAAAAAAAAAAAAAAACAGATAGACAGTTTCACTTTTTCAATGTTCAGTATTTTTCACAAGCACTTTCACTTTTTCAATGAGCTTTTACACACTTTCTCACCAAGTTGTCCATGCCTTCAACAGGTCCTAGTGGCAGTTAGGAAGGAAATGCACCGCTATCAGTTCCCTTGGAGGTGGTTCTCCTCCACCACAGCACATGAAAAAATGAGAAAAAATATCCTGATTTAATACACTTACTTTTACATCTCACTAAGTATAAAAAAATGTTTAACAATAATGGCAAATGATAGTCATTACATCATAAATAAAGACATAGTTCTCATAACATTACAATAATTAGCTCTAAAATTGACTATAGTATGAAAGATGTGGGCTAGAAAACTTTTTAAAATCAATTGCACATTACACTACCAAAACATTAATCTAAGTCATAACTGTCTGAAACTGGTTAAACTTGAAAGATTTGGGTCTCTTTTTCATTTGCAAAATAGCGAAAACTCAAGATGTGTAGTAGCATAGATTTACTAACCATTGCATTATAAAAAAAGATTAGAGTCACCATCAAATAACTTAATTACCATTCAAATCAAGATTAAGGGTATGGAAGTTGTACCAAATCATAGCCCCACTAGTCTACCCAAATCTGAGCACTACCCTTACTCTCATTCAACCAGAAAATTAAATCATCACAAAATGGTACGAAATACTTAACATGTCAGAATATTCACATCAGTCTAGCACCAGTACCTTAATCCTGCTGTTTACATTGCATGAAAACCAGGCTAGCCCACACATTCAGTGGTAGTTTCAGTGGACACACTTGTCATGAAACTCCCAACCTCGAAAATCAGTTTGTAAAGCACAGTCATCTGAGCAGAGTTACTTACTAACATCACCATTTATAATAATTAAGGGTATAGTTACAACTGCTACTCTGAGATGAAAAGGTTGGCACAAGAGAGGAATTCATGGTGTGCTGCATCAGACACATCTACAAAGTGCCATCTGGTAAACACAATTTATGCTCACAACAACCAAAAAAAGTTTCTGTAGATGAAAATTGCACACAGCTGTGTGATCAATGAGTAAAATGACATGGAAATATTAATTTTCCCTGAATATGATGACAAACACACTTTTATATCTTTCAATTAATAACTTGATCCAAATGAGCACCAACTTACACTGAAAAGTTAGCATAGTACTTTTTACGCACCAACTTCACAACACAATTGTGGATACCAATATAAAAATGTTAGAATGTTCCTACTTCAACACAAACTTGACTACATGATATGAACCAAGTGGTGTTACTGGGAATGGACTGAAGATTTTTCGGTGGGGTAGACTGCTTATAGACATGAGTATGAATATTTTTGGATTTTGAAATATATTTGTTTATAAAACTGCTAGATGTCGGTGTACTAAATTGTATGAGATATATGTTCAGATAATAATTTCGTTTACATAATGCATAGTTACTAAATTACAAAAGGTTACATAAATATTTTGTGTATTTATGCTCAGAACTGGCTATTTACAAGTATAGTTGCTGTATCTGAAATAATGCCAATTTATGCAAATTCTTAATCAACGGCTTAATTTTGTCATAAAAGGTGTCATTCAGCCCTTAGAAATCAGGGAAAATAAATTATAATGTCAAACTTGGGATTTAAGCAGGTATAATTGCTCAAAAAATAAAAGTAATACTGGATGTATTCAACTTTAATACTAATTATCTGTAATTACTTTTCAGAAAATTTAAACATGTTACTGTGAAGCCAGGAGTCATAGCTTTCTAATGGTATGCGTGAGTATCTCCAAAATTACTGCTTAGCTCAGTCAGAATCCACCATTACACACCATTATGATAATTCCTGTTGTCCACTACTATTAATCAATATGATTTCCAGTGCAACTAAACACATCACTGTAATCAATATATTGAATATTATTATCTGAATAACTCCTTTGCATGAAATATTATCTTAATAATATTTTGACAGTTTGGGGTAGTATAATAAATAATACACAAAAATCTTAGCAGTAATCCACGCTCTTTCAAATTAAAACTGGGTCATTCCTTCTGTTCTGTCGAGGAGTTCCTGAAAAATTAAGCTGATTCTTGCTGTATTGTTCATTGTGTTTACTTCAACTTATGGATTGACTTTTTTTCAGGTTCATAAATATTTTATTTTTACCTGTTACTACTTTTGTGTTGTAATTTTATGTACTGACATGTTCCATGACTTTGGAGATTTCCCCCTCAATTTCGTCCTATGGAACTTGACATGTAAATAAATTAAATGAATAACACTATGTGAATAACTAGACTCAAAATGAAAAATGAAAAAAAATATAGTTATTAACAGGAGCCCAACGACAGCGGGTGGAAGATTTCCACCTCACTCCATTTCAGGATGAACATGGGGGCAGCACACAAAATCCACAGTAGTTGTTTGAATGGTTTCAAGTACTTGGTTTTAATTCTTGATCAGCAAATGTAGTTTGTTTGAACCAAGTGTAAAATACCTAGGACATATTAACTAAAGAAGGGCTCACACCCATGTAACATCATATGGACACAATGAGTAACTTACCGTTCCTAGGAACCTTAAAGGAATAGTTGTGCCTGGCCAAAGTTAATTATTATGCAAAATTAATTCCCAACTTGGTCCAGATTTCCTACCAATTTAATCAAAAGCATAAAAAAGGAGTTAAATTTGTGTGGTCAGAAGCACTTCAGAAAGCTTTCTTGCAGCTTAAAAAGAGCCTTATGGTGGTCCCTTGTTTAGCAGTGTTCAGTCTGGGAAAATGCTCAATGTTTGCCACTGTTGTGTCAAAGTCCATCAATTTTGCATCCAAAACATTAAATGGAGCACAGCAAAATTACTTGCAAACAGAGAAACAGGCATTGGCTGTCACATACAGTGTCAAGAATTTTCACATATATCTCTGTGGGAAAATTTCACCTGGTTACTATTCAGCCTCCACTCATAACTTCTTGAGAAGAAGGTGCAGTGGCTGCAACAGTAGGCATTGTCCCTTAATAACTATAACTGTGAGATACATTGTAGGTCCACAATGCAGCACTCAAGCACAGACACACTTTCCTGCTTGCTGTGTGGCCCAGAATTTTGACAGGCACAAAACATGATTTATTCCTATGAATGGTGCACAAAGTAGCAACAAAAACATGTTGTAATCTGCTACACACAGGGTGTTGTGTACTATACAGTCGGGTTGGTGGGAGCACATGCCTTCACACAGAGACCTGTGATTGGATACTGGCTTTGTGCAACCAATGGTGTCTTTATTTTTAGCCACAGATGAATCTGAATGCTGGGTGTAATTCTGCCATTGCATACTAAAGCTCCTCCACACTACACATTGGAAAATATACAGACTGAAGGCAATAGCATGGCTTCATGTGTATTGGTTTGGTGTTCATGCAGTCCAAACTGCCAGGCCTGTAACAACAATCAGTTAGTCCTGGTGCAGCATTTCAACCACTGTCCATGCCCTGACCACCCTTGGCAAAGAGTGCATATTAATTTTTCTGGACCGTTACGAAGAGAAATTTGGTTTCTACACTCCTGGAAATTGAAATAAGAACACCGTGAACTCATTGTCCCAGGAAGGGGAAACTTTATTGACACATTCCTGGGGTCAGATACATCACATGATCACACTGACAGAACCACAGGCACATAGACACAGGCAACAGAGCATGCACAATGTCGGCACTAGTACAGTGTATATCCACCTTTTGCAGCAATGCAGGCTGCTATTCTCCCATGGAGACGATCGTAGAGATGCTGGATGTAGTCCTGTGGAACGGCTTGCCATGCCATTTCCACCTGGCGCCTCAGTTGGACCAGCGTTCGTGCTGGACGTGCAGACCGCGTGAGACGACGCTTCATCCAGTCCCAAACATGCTCAATGGGGGACAGATCCGGAGATCTTGCTGGCCACGGTAGTTGACTTACACCTTCTAGAGCACGTTGGGTGGCACGGGATACATGCGGACGTGCATTGTCCTGTTGGAACAGCAAGTTCCCTTGCCGGTCTAGGAATGGTAGAACGATGGGTTCGATGACGGTTTGGATGTACCGTGCACTATTCAGTGTCCCCTCGACGATCACCAGTGGTGTACGGCCAGTGTAGGAGATCGGTCCCCACACCATGATGCCAGGTGTTGGCCCTGTGTGCCTCGGTCGTATGCAGTCCTGATTGTGGCGCTCATCTGCACGGCGCCAAACACGCATAGGACCATCATTGGCACCAAGGCAGAAGCGACTCTCATCGCTGAAGACGACACATCTCCATTCGTCCCTCCATTCACACCTGTCGCGCCACCACTGGAGGCGGGCTGCACAATGTTGGGGCGTGAGCGGAAGACGGCCTAACGGTGTGCGGGACCGTAGCCCAGCTTCATGGAGACGGTTGCGAATGGTCCTCGCCGATACCCCAGGAGCAACATTGTCCCTAATTTGCTGGGAAGTGGCGGTGCGGTCCCCTACGGCACTGCGTAGGATCCTACGGTCTTGGCGTGCATCCGTGCGTCGCTACGGTCCGGTCCCAGGTCGACGGGCACGTGCACCTTCCTCCGACCACTGGCGACAACATCGATGTACTGTGGAGACCTCACGCCCCACGTGTTGAGCAATTCGGTGGTACGTCCACCCGGCCTCCCGCATGCCCACTATACGCCCTCGCTCAAAGTCCGTCAACTGCACATACGGTTCACGTCCATGCTGTCGCGGCATGCTACCAGTGTTAAAGACTGCGATGGAGCTCCGTATGCCACGGCAAACTGGCTGACACTGACGGCGGCGGTGCACAAATGCTGCGCAGCTAGCGCCATTCGACGGCCAACACCGCGGTTCCTGGTGTGTCCGCTGTGCCGTGCGTGTGATCATTGCTTGTACAGCCCTCTCGCAGTGTCCGGAGCAAGTATGGTGGGTCTGACACACCAGTGTCAATGTGTTCTTTTTTCCATTTCCAGGAGTGTAGTTGTCAATGTCCTCTCCATACATGATACCTGGCCTGGATGGCTACTGTCAGATCTGTGCCCTCTACATCATATTTGCAATATAAGTATCTGACAGATTTGGATTCTTCATCCAGCTTGAGTACTGGTATGGAATGAAGATCAGAGATACACAGGCTTCATACCACAACTGCTGCTTGCCCACATGGAGGGTGCCAACGCAGCACTGGCATATCATATTGCAGCGGCACCACCGTTTAGGATAGGGAAAGTTAGTTTTGTGCAATATTCTGAGCACAAGTTACAGCCAAGTGCAGGTCAGATTGCAATAAGTTACACTGACCAGAGGTTGCAAAGTGGAATGGAGGCCACAGGGGCCATCGAACTGCTGAAAAGGGTAAACGCAGCGGTTTGCATGTTGCAAGTTACAGGAAGAAGGGGCTCACTGGCGCAAGTGGGGTGTGGGGTGTACGTGACATGGAGCATTGCGTTAGCGAAACACAAGTATAAATATGTGTTGTTTTCTAGCGAGATTCATTCAAGTGTGGCAGCTCTCCTGGACAGCAGGGCATGTCACACTACCGATGACATGTGGCAACAGGTGGAGCGACAGCATCCCAGTCCATGGTGGGTCATTGGTTCGACCCTCTGAGGCTGACACAGGGTCCGCAGCCAGCCAGGGCCGGCCACTCTTCCACTCGCTACTACAGACAGTCGTCTCGGCTCCCGCCTCACGCCGGAGACTTTCGTGGCGAGGGGCCGCAAATTCCGACACTGGATCGCGTGCAGTCATTGCCGCCGCATTCCCACCTATGCCAGCCGAGGAAGAAGCGGACCAGCCTACAGCTCCCGGCGGAGCAGAGTGGCATCAACGGGGATGGTGGCTGCTGAGTCAGCTGCTGGCACAGCCATCCTGACGTAACTGGAACTCTACAGCTGGCAAACAAGGCCAGCACAACACAGCGTTGCATTGCACAGGTCGCTGTGGCAGCATTCTCAGCATTGCGGGGCCTGTGACACAGACCGGGGTCAATGAAGCACCGTAGTGGAGACGAATAAATCATTTGGAAAGCTCGGCCGAGTTTTAATACAGCACCTCCTGGCACCCATCCACTACATTTGGTGTCAGTACGCCACATTTGGTGTCTGACGGCACAAAATTTGGTGTCAGAATAGCGGACGTCATCTGTCCAGTATGACGTTCGAGCCCACCGCTTACAGTACAGTCATAAGATGTGGCGAGTGCTGTCAAGATTGTTCTTTTGAGTGTTGGACGTTTTCTTTCTTGTTGGGGTTTTGAGTATGGCTTGCCAGAAGCCACATTTTAGGTGTTTTGCGTATGCATATTATTTATTTTGTCAGGATAAGTGTTAGTGTATTTGGGACAGTAAGATGTTGTTTTTCGTGGCATTTGATTACTTTGTATTGGTTAATGATGTTACTGAGTATGATGATACGAAGTTGTAGGAAGTCAGATTATTCTTGTACTTAGTCCCGAAGCAAAACGACTAACTGAGAACGAAAGCAACACAATGGCACAGTCAAGGACGCAATGTGTGTCGGAACCAGAAGCGGTGCGGATTTTGTTGGAAAAAGTAGCACAATTGACAGCAGACAATACACAGTTGAGAAATGAATTAACATCTAGAAGTGAGCGGGAAACAGCATCTGATCAGTCGTTGTTGGCTAGGGAGCAGGAGATTGATGCAGCCACCGTGAGTTTGATTATTCCATTTTCTGGCAAGGAATTTGATGATGTGCGTTCGTTTGTGGAAGACTTGGAAATTTCAGATTCGATGAATGGTTGGTCTGATGAGCAGTTGTTACATGTATTCAAGATTAGATCAACGGGTGAAGCGAAAACATTTGTAAGGTGTTCTGAGGCCTTAAGGAAGGCAGGACAGTTTAAGCAGTTAAATGAAGGGCTTTCACAAAGGTACAAGAAACAGAATAGCTCTTGGTACTTTAGGGAGAGGTTAAGTACAACGACAAAGAGACAGGGGGAGACGGCGGAGAAATTTGCAGACAGGATAAGGGAAATTAAGAGTACACTTACGAGTTGGGTCAGAGCGTTGAAGCGAATAGTGTTGTGTTGCAGGTGGCCGAGCTTAGGGCACTTGTATTTTTGAGAGGGTTACCGCCGCATATGTCACGGAAAGTGCGTGAAGGGACTCCAAAAGATTTGTATTCGGCCATTCAGCTGGCTATTCAGTGTGAGGAAATAGACATAGCAACAGGAGCACGCAAGAGGCAAACAGTATTTGCAATGGGTATAAAATGTTATAAGTGTGGTCGTACGGGACATGTGCAGAGGCAATGTAGCCAGTCACCAAGGAATAGAGGAAGGGGTGCAAATCAGCAGCGTGGAGGATGGAGAAGTGGAGATACGAGAGGTGGACAATCGTTAAACGACAGAGGGGGCCCAAGGCCCACCTAAAGGTGCTCCCGTTTAATTTCAATGCTATAAATACATATGCAGAGGTGGAATGCTCAGTGGTAAGATCCGTAGGAACTAACAAGTTTAAGATTTTGTTAGACACAGGGGCGCAAGTGTTAGTGGCTGCTAAGAATATAATGGGACGAAGGAAGTTAGACCCACCACGTTATAGGTTGCGTCGAGTGGCGGATAAGGAGGTCACTCCTTTGGGGCCAGTGACAATTGACTTTCTAATAGGGAAAGTCCGATTTAATGCATGCATGGAGGTAGTACCATGGGTAAGCGAGGGCTACGACGTGATCCTAGGCGTAGATTTATTGCATCAACATCATGCCAAAATTGACCTTGGACAACGAACTGTGGAGCTTGGTAGAATGTTATTTCCGCTAGGGGAAACTGTTGTCAATGCAGAGCTGTCGCGAGGGGCGTTCAACGTAATGAACAAACCAATTGAACCGCGTACATTAGCATTAAGTCTTAATTCGCGTGAGTGTGTGTCTAGTGGCACCAGGAAGTCGCTTGGGGTAAGTGTGGAGTCGAATTCTACCGTATCTTCATTCGCCGTCGGCGTTGTCGTTGTTACCGTGAGACACCGTTGTACCAAGAGGAAAGCCGCGTCGATCTTAAAGCATGAGATATGATGACCTTAAACCATTGACAACACACAACGGTCACGGTAGCACCTGATTCCAGAATAGCTGCAGTAGTTAAGATCTACGAACTATCCCTTGTTGACCAGGTCCCCAAAACTTAACTCGTAACGAGATCCCTTCAAAGCAAATTGTCATAACGATCGTCTATAAAGGCTTCGTACAACGAGAAGAAATGTTACGGTTGATGGAATAATAACAGATACGACCAAACTGTCTTGTCTCTTCTGCTTTATTTAACATAACTTCGTTCACAGTTTCATTTCGCATTCACCACTCATTCACCGAAACCCTTTGATGAACAGTTTTGGTTGCTTAACACCAATAGTCAATGATAATGATACAGCTTTTCTCCTTTTTATAAATTGAAGCCCGCTCTCCGCGATATAATAAAAAAAAAACGGTCTCAATACCGCGTCCCTCGTGAGATGCGAATAGACTTATCCCGGAATTGACCGCCCTGTAGGTGTACTCAATTTACTGACCAAACTTCGCTGTCCGCTATTTCGCGTAACTGAATGTCCATTTTTTAGTCTGATTATACACTGTAGCTATTTAAAATTCGCCCCTATATTTTTCACAACGCACAATTAGCACTTCGTTACTTATTTGATTTTTTTTCTAAGAGTAAACGAAAAAAAAGACGCCGTATAATCGGCTTAGTCGACATAAAGCAACACACCTTAATATGCCCAATTTCACCTCTTCTTATAGGATCGGCTACCTTACTCATTAATTTACTACATATTGTTTCCAATAACACTAAACAGGTATCACCGTTATATTTTAATTGTATTCAAAAGCATGTTACTACTATTATGACCAACCAAATCGTCACAAATCGCGCGGCGTGCGTTTTTAATTATAACTTTACGCTATTCAATTAAATCTCGCGGCGTGCGTTTTTAATGATAACTTTACGCTATTCAATTTCCGTTACAGCTATCTTGACTCGTAATGTTACACGGCCCCCCAGACTGTGATGTCTTGAAGAGGGTTCCAGACAGAACAGGTTTATTTTTTTGTGTACTGTGACAGGAGAGGGTATTTGTTTCGGCGAATACACTCACTCTCAGATTCACTCAACAAGTCAGTACATACATTCTACAATATTTAAGTTGAGTTTATGGTCCTAGACAAAATGCCCTTAACTAAATTCCACATTTGTTTATAGGTTGTCTTAGAAACACTTCGCACTAATCACTTCATATTCACACCACATTTTTTTTTTTTTTTTTTTCTTGGATGAAGCCCTCAGTTCTTCAACCGACTGTGCAAGGCAGGGATCACAGCTGGGTTCGACGATTGGCATCCTAGGCCAAAACCCTTATTAGGCCACTTGTTTAACCAGAGAGGATTTGGTCCTTTTCTGTTCCTCTTAATTCATTATTTTGTATGGACCTGTATATAAATATTGCCATTTCTTATTCAGTCTTTTCCTGGTTGATGCTTTTGGGTGATTTCTCAATAAAATTTCTTCCCCTACATCATATGTGACTACTTTCTTCACATTTTTATCAAAACGGGTTTTTCTCAATTGTGCTAGATGCTTCAGGTTTTCGTAGACCTTCTTCTCCATATCTTCTTTCTTGGTAATCTTTTGTTCTATCGCAGGTAATTTCTTCATCCATTCTGGCACAATACTTTCACCAAATACTATTTGGTTAGGTGAATAACCAGTCGATAAGTGTGGTAAGTCATTATACACTTTCTCAAATTCATAAATCCAATCGATCCATTTATAATGTTGTTTGGGTATGTATGTCCGTAAAAATCGGTTCAACTCTCGGAAGATTCTCTCAACCGGATTTCCACAAGGGTAAAATCTTGAGATGTAAATGTGCTGGATTCCTAGTTCTTTCATAGTGTCTCTCCAGACTTTGCTTGTATAATAAGCAGCGTTGTCTGTCAAGACCATTATAGGTTTGCCAAGCTCAGTTATATAGTTGTTGATAAATTTGCGTAACATGGGTCGAACGTGGAGATTTTTCAAAGGATATAATTTCACATATTTTGAAAAGAGATCATAGAAAGCCAATACATATTTGAACCGTCCACGTGTCATGGGACATGGTCCACAGACATCACATGACACCAACATTAAAGGTTGTTGTGGGATGATAGGATGTAATTCTATCTTCCGACAATAGTTTATGGGTTTCGCCTTCTGACATATTTTGCACTTCTTAAGAATATCTGTAGCTATATGTCCCAAATTTGGATGATAGCAGTATTGTGCTATTTTGGCTGTACATTTAGCGGCACCAAAATGACCCCAATTCAAGTGAGTGTACCATACTAGTGATTCTAAATATTTATTTGGAACACAAACTTTCCAAACATCTTCTTCATCCTTCTTTCGATACAATATTCCGAATTTTAATTGATACTGTTCTTGAGAGTAACTTAGCGTTTTGCTTTCAACAGCATGCCTAATGGCTTTCCACAACTTATCATCTTCTTGCAGTTGTGGAAGACTTCGACATAGCTGTGAAATCTGCCTCTCACAATATCGCCTTGATAAATTCATGACTTTAAAGTCAATAGTCCGTTCTTCACACTCGTCGTCATTCTTTCTTTTCGGTAGTCTTGAAAGAGCATCAGCTATGATGTTGTCTTTCCCTCTGATGTATTTGAGCGTAATATCATATTCTTGCAGTAGCAAGGCCCACCGGGTTAAACGTGAATGGAACATCCTTCCTGTTAAAATAAAAGATAAAACTTTGTGGTCACAGAATACAATGATCTTCTTTCCATATACAAAATAGCGAAACTTTCTAAGGGACCAGACCACGGCCAGTACTTCCAATTCAGTAGTACAATATGCACGTTCACAGCTGGAGAGTGTTCTGCTGGCAAACCGAATTATTTTGATGGTACTGATATCTTCTGGATTGTCCATCTGGAAAAGAGTGGCACCCAATCCTGTTTCAGAAGCATCCGCAGCAATATAAAGATCTTGATCAAGTCTCGGATGATGTAACAGTGGAGCATTAGTCAAAGCATTGCGGATGTTATCAAAAGCTTGCGTGCATTCGGAATTCCACTCCCACATGACATTTTTTCTTAACAGCCGTAACAAACAGTCTTGGCTTCCTAACTGATTGGGTAAAAATCGTCGAAAAAATGAAACTAAGCCGATAAATGACTTTAATTCCGTCCTATTTTTTTGGATAAGCACATCTGTTAATCGCATCCATCTTTTTAGGATTTGGTTTTATCCCTTCAGGAGTGATTATATGTCCAAGAAATTTCAATTGGTTATGGGCAAACTTGGATTTGCTCAAATTTACAGTAACTCCGTATTCCAAAAATTTCGCAAAAACTCTTCTTAATAAGTCCAAATGTTCCTCCCAAGTTTCAGAAGCAATTAGCAAATCATCCACATATAACGTAACTTCATTCAAAAGGTCTCTGCCCAGTATGGTATCTAATGCCGATATGAAAACACCACCGCTTATTTTCAACCCAAATGGCATGACGGTAAACTGGTAACTTCGGCCCAGAAAAATGAATGCAGTATATTTTCTAGATTCTTTCGATATTCTAGTTTGCCAATATGAACTACGCATATCCAAAGAAGTTAAGAAGCGGGCACCATAAAACTTTTGTACTAACTCTTCTAGGTTCTCCGGTCGCGTTTGTACAGGTATAGTGATCTTATTGATCTCTCTGGCATCCAACACCAATCTGATGTCACCATTTGGTTTAATTACCGCCACAAGAGGGTTACAATATTCGGAATCTGAGGGCTCAATAATACCCTATTCTAACATTTTATTGATTTCCTTTCTGACTACTTCTTTCTTTGTCCATGGGATAGAATAGGAAGTATGACAAAAGGGTTTATGTGCATACGTCTTTATATGGAATTCAAAGTCTTTTATTATACCCGGACGTTTACTAAAAATCGACTGATATGCTTCCAACAAGTAGTACAGTTCGTCCCTTTGGATAACAGATAAATATTCTGATTCTAACACCTTTTCCTGCAATGACATTTTATCAATCATTTCTTCAGAACATTCAATAAGGCATATATCATACACATTTTCATCATCAATACTGACATATTTTACCATTAGATTCATACACAACTGATTTGGAATTACTCGGCCCTTTCTCAGGGTGGCTGTCAAAACATTACCATTGGAATTAAACATACATTCACCTTTCTCTAAATTACTGATTGCACCGGTCTCACATAAAAAATCCAAACCCCCAGATACATGGTACTGTCATTTTAGGAACAACCAGGAATGTACTTTCTATTTGAGCCCCCCGTATTGTAACGTCGACACGTACCTGTTTCACAACTTTTTGCATTTTTGCGCTGAACGCGCCAGACACGGTACATCCTGTGATAGGAAAAGTGGGTATTTTTACCCCTCGGCTTATCTGTTTTAAACAGTCCAGCGTCATGACACTAATAGTTGCTCCAGTATCAATTAATATTTCAACATCAACATTATTTATACTTGTTAGAATTATTGCCTGTAAAATTTGTCCACATTTATTAGAAACTTCAGGTTTTTCTTCAATTAATTCATTCCTTATATCCTGATCATTATTGTACCTTAATACTCTCAGTTCAAATTGATGCCTGCCTTCCTTCTCCTTTCCAGTCATCCTAGGAAGGCATTTGGTGACTGGTATTAGTTTAATCTATCTCGTTGAGTCATCGTTTGGGGTTCATGAACTTCCACAATCCGTACAGTATGATCCGAGTTATGGTATTCACCCCGTCGCACATTGGAGGCTCCTTCGCCCATTGGTATAACTCCTTGTGCTGGATGAGGACTCGCGGCATTTGTTCCATCCTGCCGATGAACATTATGCTTCGAATTATCTTCCCAAGGTCGAATACAATTGGGTTCATCACTTGGGTACCTGTTACTCTTATTAATATCACTACTATGCACATTCGCGTCACCATATCGAGGTTTACCTCTAGCACAGTAAGTATCTCTTCTATATTTATTATAATCATTGTTTTTATTGCAACCATAGGATGAAGATTGTACACGCTCCTGTGATGCGGGTTTGACCTGGTTTTCGGTATTATTATTATCATACGTTAAATTATTATTATTATTATTATAATTATTCGTATTACTATGAGTGTGAGTCGACATTTGATTACTACTCATTTGTTTTGCGTCTTCCATAATCATATCTATAGAGTCAATCACCGACAAGAACTGTTCTACATCGTGGTCAGGAACATTTATTAACTTTTCACGTATATTTATGGGCAACTTTCCCTTCAAAATTCTGATCACTTCCTTGTGAGAAATTGGATCACTCCAATAACGTGTCTTATTTATGTACTTTTCAAAATATTGCCTTAAAGTACTCCTTTTACTGTTAAAATACTCAGGTTGGTAAACCTCTTTTCTTAATTTCTCTTGTTTACTCGACGACCAGTATTTAGCCAAAAAAAGTTGTTCAAACTCAGCGCAAGTATGGCAACTTTCACTTACTTCAGCGGCCCATAATGCGGCTTCTCCGGTAATTTAGGATACTATAAATTGAAGTCGGTCGTGTTCTGACCAGCTACGTGGAAATATTTTTTTGAAATTATTGATAAAGATTTTCGGATGCAGGTTGTTCTTTTCAGTGGAGAATGTTGGGAATTGTCTACTTTTAAAAATTCTGTTCTCCACCTTTAAAGAAGACATATATCCTCGCTGACCAAAAGAATCATCATCTTTACCAACCGAATCATCAACTTCCCAATGCAAATTTTCACCACAATTGTACTTCGTATTTTCACATGTTCGGTTGTTTTTCGACCTATTCTCCGAACGTTCGTCCTCTGTCAACAAATTTTGTGATGACTTTCGTTCTAACTCCGCCAATTTATGATTGGTTTCCTTTTGCCATTTAGGTAACTCATCAACTATTTTCTCTTTTATTTTCTGAATTTCACTAGTGAAGAGCTTAATTAATTCATCATTTCTACTAGGTGCTCATTGATATTTTCATTTGGCTGGGATCCAATAGTAGTCTTAACCTTGTCTACAATTTCATTTTCTTTTATTTCTATCCATTCAGATAGATCTTCGTCAAGTCTTTTAGTTTGATCTACTAAATACTTGTCAATCCCCTTACGAGCATCGGACTCAAACTCGACTATTTGTTTCGAAAACTCTTCTATCTGTGCGCTAGCATTGAAACAGCTGCTTTCACACTTAACCATCCTATTGGACAGACCATCATAACTCTTCGAAACTACCTCATATTTCTTTTCTACGTCATGAAGTTTTCCCATTAAATTATTATATTGCCTTTCTAAGGTGTTAGAAAACTCTACATCTAGTTCTCCAAATTTCGCATTTAATTGAGTCTCCCAGGCCGCCTTTAATTCTTTCTTAGTATTTTCTAGTTTATAATCAAAGGTGTTCAGTTTGCTTTCCAAAGAATCCATTTTAACTTCTAATGAACCAAATTTGGCCTCAAATTTTTCGTTTAATTTTTGATTGTCCTCTTTTAATTGCTTATTATCTTTTTCTAGTGAACCAAGTCTTCCATTCATTACACCCATTTGAGTATTTATTGATACCAGCATATCAAACATTTTTTGATTAATATTTCCATTTTGAGGATCAACTTGCTGATCTACTTCCGAAACCTCAAGATCTTTATGTTCTCCCATGCTGCTTACCTTACTTATCATTGTATTTGAATCTCCTAACGGCTCTAAATCAATAACTGTATTATTATCTGTACATGTCTCCTGTCCCAGATTGAGCTCATGGGATGCATCATCCATATCCTCTTCACTTTCCTCTCTCTCTCTCTACTCATTACTCTACTCAACTGCACATTATCATGTATTCTTTTCGTTCGTTTTTACATGATTATTCACTACCAAGACACACACTTATTTTCACTATGTATTTATATATATTTATCTACCGAAATCACAAGTCTCAACTTTTTTTTATATAATTATACAGTTATTTTAATCATACCTGGAAGTATCGATCACTTTTAGCGATTATTGAAGAATACCTCTTTCATTGGACAGACTCACTGGCTGCTACAATATTTTCCAACTCTAGTGTTCGTGAATCCGGATGACACTCGACTCGATGCAGCAATCCTCGATCGATCGAGCCCCACGTTGGGCGCCACTTCTACCGTATCTTCATTCGCCGTCGGCGTTGTCGTTGTTACCGTGAGACACCGTTATACCAAGAGGAAAGGCGCGTCAATCTTAGAGCATGAGATATGATGACCTTAAGCCATTGACAACACACAACGGTCACGGTAGCACCTGATTCCAGAATAGCTGCAGTAGTTAAGATCTATGAACTATTCTTTGTTGACCAGGTCCCCAAAACTTAACTTGTAACGAGATCCCTTCAAAGCAAATTGTCATAACGATCGTCTATAAAGGCTTCGTACAACGAGAAGAAATGTTACGGTTGATGGAATAATAACAGATACGACCAAACTGTCTTGTCTCTTCTGCTTTATTTAACATAACTTCGTTCACAGTTTCATTTCGCATTCACCACTCATTCACCGAAACCCTTTGATGAACAGTTTTGGTTGCTTAACACCAATAGTCAATGACAATGATACAGCTTTTCTCCTTTTTATAAATTGAAGCCCGCTCTCCGCGATATAATAAAAAAAAAACGGTCTCAATACCGCGTCCCTCGTGAGATGCGAATAGACTTATCCCGGAATTGACCGCCCTGTAGGTGTACTCAATTTAATGACCAAACTTCGCTGTCCGCTATTTCGCGTAACTGAATGTCCATTTTTTAGTCTGATTATACACTGTAGCTATTTAAAATTCGCCCCTATATTTTTCACAACGCACAATTAGCACTTCGTTACTTATTTGATTTTTTTTCTAAGAGTAAACGAAAAAAAAGACGCCGTATAATCGGCTTAGTCGACATAAAGCAACACACCTTAATATGTCCAATTTCACCTCTTCTTATAGGATCGGCTACCTTACTCATTAATTTGCTACATATTGTTTCCAATAACACTAAACAGGTTTCGCCGTTATATTTTAATTGTATTCAAAAGCATGTTACTACTATTATGACCAACCAAATCGTCACAAATCGCGCGGCGTGCGTTTTTAATGATAACTTTACGCTATTCAATTTCCGTTACAGCTATCTTGACTCGTAATGTTACAGAATCTACCTGTGGGTACAGTATGTGTTATTGAACCATTGGAGGATAATGAAGTTTTGGGTTCACTGGGTTGTTTTGTGAAACATAGTGTTGTACGCGTACAGGAGGGAACGATGGGCGAGTAGTTCCCGTGAACGTGGATAATTTTAGCGCTGTAGACGCGAATTTGAGGAAAGGAGTTTTAGTAGCAAATCTGGATGTGCCAAATGATGAAGACTGGTGTTCGAGAGGTAGGCGAAGCGATCAACCACTAACTGCCGATAGAACTGCATTGCGTGCCAAAGTTACGCATTTGAAAGAAGAAGAAAGGGAACAGACGGAAGAATTATTGTGAGAGTTTAAGGATTTGTTTTTTCCACAATGGCCGTTACCAGCAACTCCATTAGTTCAACATAGGATACCAACAGGGAATGAAGCACCTGTTTACCGTAAACCATACTGAATACCGAGGTATTTGCAGCCGATTGTGGAGGATTTCATTGATCAGAAGCTTGAGGACGGTATTATACAGCATAGTAATAGTTGCTGAGGAGCAGGCATTGTAGTTGTGCCTAAAAAATCTGCGGATGGAACAAAGAAACACAGGTTCTGTTGTGACTACCGATACCTCAATAATGAGACAGTAACGGACGCATACCCCATTCCAAACATATCGGAGACTTTGGATCTCTTAGGACAGTGCCAGTACTTTTCTACGATGGATTTGACAAGCGGTTATCATCAGTTATAGGTGGCTCCAGAGGATCGTCCAAAAACTGCTTTCTCTACAGCTGGAGGCCATTACCAGTACATTAGAATGCCATTCGGTTTGACAAACGCTCCGGCAACGTTTCAGAGGTTGCTAGATAGTGTCTTGAAGGGTTTGAAACCACGGCAGTGTCTTGTCTATTTGGATGACATTATAGTGTTTTCCAGTAGTATGGAGCAACATAGACAGCGGTTAAGGGAAGTCTTTATGGGGTTAAGAGCTGCTCGTTTGACGTTGAGCCTGGAGAAATGTCATTTCGCATTAGAAGAAGTAAAATATTTGGGTCATATTTTCAGTAAGGACGGAGTGCGAACATATCCGAGGTTGGTACAGGCTGTAAGGTATTTTCCGGAATCAAAAACAGTTAAGGAAGTGCAGTCATTCATTTGCAATTTCTATCGAAAGTTCGTGAAGGGTTTTGCAGATTTAGCACAGCCGTTGACGCGATTGTTACGGAAGGGTGTGAAATTTCAGTGGACAGAAGAGTGTCAGAAAGCGTTTGACAAACTGAAAGAAGTGTTAACATCAAGTCCGGTTCTTGTGTTTTGAGATTTTGAAAAGGAGTTTATACTAGCATGCGATGCATCGAATCAAGCATTAGTGTGTGTTCTTAGTCAGGAAATTGATGGGAAAGAACATCCTGTAGCCTATGTGTCTAGGCAGTTGAATGCAGCAGAGAGGGAAATGCTTAACGTAATCTATGGAATCACATATTTTAAATGTTATTTATATGGGAGAAGATTTCGGGTAGTGACAGATCATGCTGCATTGAAGTGGTTGTTGGGGTTGAAGGATCCGTCTACTAGACTCGCTAGATGGGCTGTGAGGCTTAGTGAATTCTACTACGAGGTGGTGCACAAGCCTGGGAAGAAGCACGGTAATGTGGATGCACTAAAGTAGGAAGGTGGCAAAAGTAGAAGTCATAGGTTATGAGCTAGCAATATCGCAAAAATTACAGGACACGGACAACGATTGTAAATTATATCAGACATAGCACAATTTAATATGTAGGATGGTCTTCTGTGCAGGGAAACAAAGTTAGGGCCAAAGGTAGTAGTGCCAGCGAAACTCAGGGACGAGGTTTTAAAGGAAGCACATGATCACTTGCTATCCGGTCATGGAGGGTGTAGAGCGACGAATAGGAGAGTGTCGGAGAGATATTGGTGGAGAGGTAGGAAAGGAGATGTGGATCAGTATGTCAAGAATTGTATACCATGTGCACAGAGATCAGATTTGAGTCGGAAACAGATACAGCTACAACAATTACCGGAAGCAACACGTCCATTCTCTTTGCTCAGGATCGATGTCTTAGGACCTTTCAGGTGAACACCATCGGGGAACAGATTCGTTCTCACAATAATAGACCATTTTTCGAGGTATGTGGAGATGGTGGCTA
This sequence comes from Schistocerca cancellata, assembly GCF_023864275.1. Taxonomy (NCBI): domain Eukaryota; kingdom Metazoa; phylum Arthropoda; class Insecta; order Orthoptera; family Acrididae; genus Schistocerca; species Schistocerca cancellata. The sequence goes on along the minus strand of NC_064629.1, from coordinate 777,605,191 downwards.
TGCCTAATCAACAGGAGGCAATTTTCGCACAAGCGTTAGTAAACAACTGGATTTTGAAGTTTGGTGTACCAGAGACAATAATTACTGACCAAGGGACCAGCTTCATGTCGGATTTAATGAATGAACTATAAAAATTGTTGAATGTAAAGAAGTTGAGGATGAGCGCGTTGCATCCACATGCCATCGGAAGGACAGAATGGGTGTACAGAACAATCGGGAAGATGCTGAGTTTTTATGTGGATTCTCATCACCATCAGTGGGACGAGTATTTGAAGCATATTGTATGGGCAAACAATGCCAAAGTCAATACAAATACCCATTTGTCTCCATGTGAGGTAGTGTACGGACGAAAAATGACATCACCGTTTGATTTAATGAAGCTAGAGAAAAGGACTGGTGAATCTGTAGGTCAGTTCGCGAGAACAATTCAGGATGTTTGGAAATGAGTACTAAAGGCAAATACAAAGGCTTTGGAAAGGCAGGAAGACACAGTAAAGCGGAAAGGAAGTTTACAGCAGTATAGGGTGGGGCAATGGGTAATGCTGTCCAGTCCCTATACGCAAAAAGGGAAAATGAAGAAGTCCCTCACGAGGTATGAAGGGCGATACCAAGTTGTTGAAACCACATCTCCCGTTAATGTTAAGCTTCATCTGCCAACTAGAACCACAATAGTACATGTTGGGCGATTACGGCCATTTAAGGGTTGCCTGGATGTGATTCCAGGCATGTCACAGGAAGGAAAGAAGAAGAAAGAGAGAGTGAAGAGAGATGCTATGCGCAGAGAAAATAAGGAGGATAGAGTACAGCATGAACTCCTGTATGTTTTGCGATCTAGAAAGTAGTAGAGTATTGGTAGTTTTTTTTCATGTTATGTATCATTGGGTTTGTGTAGATTAATTAGGTATTGTATTTTATATGTGTTTTCAAGTATTGTGAGCCTGCTGGGGCAGCAGTCTTTTTGAAGAGGGAGGAAGGGTGATCCCTGGCCTCAGGTCACTGAAAAGGGAAGTGTAGCGTCTGACGTATGTGGAGTGTTGCTGGAGGAGAAATCAAACGCAGTTCTGGAGAAATAAATGCGTCGGAGTAAAAGCCGTAATAAATATGTGTTGAATGAAGTCAGAGTCGTACGATTTCTTGTTTAAATTTTCAGTTATCGACAGTGCTGGGTCAGAAAAGTCGTGTTTATACAATGTAAATTTAGGGATAAAAGTAATCACACAATCGGTGTTGAGTTTGAATCAAAAATAGTGTATGTTGGAGGAAAATCTGTGAAGCTGCAAATATGGAACACTTGCACGGTGAAGTTATTTTTAGCTTGGGAGAAAGGAATAGACTGTCCAAGGGACATCGTGGAACCAAAATTGAGCTTGCAACAGATCGGAATGCACTGGACCTTCTCCACCTACGAGAATTTGGTAATAGTAACAAGTTGTTTTGAGCAAGGAGTGTTTACTTAAGCGAGACATGTAGAGCTCGAAGGAAGCGGAATTCTAATCAATGGAACTAAGTGTAACATAATAGGACCAACCTTCCATCTGCCAGCGTCAATTTCAGGAGTCACACAAATGAATGTTATGCAGCCACAGCTGTACTGGCCAGAAACCACTTCAGAGTCTGAATCTGACCTTATTAAATCAAACTCTGGATCCAGGTCTGTTGAGATCCGTAAACCAGTTAGTTATAGAGAGAGAGGGGCGCATATCAGCCGAACAGCTTGTTCAACATATCGTTCACTATAGGGAAAGGTAACGGCAAATAATGATCATTTTGAGCACCTCTGTGCCAAGTGTCATCGCAGCCTTAACTTTGTTATGTGTTGTTTTCTTTCTGATCATGCAGAGAGCTAATTCCAAAAGGAACCAAGGATAGTCTAGGTCCCAGTGGATTGCATACTGAGGGCGTGAGACGAGTAGGTAAGGGGTTAATCAAGCAGTGGTTGTCCAATAAGGAATTTTTACGTTTTATTTCAAGTCATGGTTTTAAAAGGGTACTAGACCACATTTAAGTTTTCTAGTAGTAAGTAAGTATGTCTTAAGTGCCAATCCAGACAAGTTTAAGAGCTAGTTAAAGGACGACACAGGGAACAGGTCTTTCCGAAGAGGGGAAAATGTAGCGGCACCACCGTTTAGGATAGGGAAAGTTAGTTTTCTGCGATATTCTGAGCACAAGTTACAGCCAGGTGCGGGCCAGATTGCAGGAAGTTCCGATGACCAGCGGTTGCAAAGTGGAATGGAGGCCACAGGGGCTATCGAACTGCTGAAAAGCAAAAATGCAGTAGTTTGCATGTCGCAAGTTACATGAAGAAGGGGCCCACTGGGGCAACCGAGGTGTGGAGCGTACGTGACCTGAAGCAATGCGTTAGCAAAACAGAGGCACACAGTGTGGCAGTTCTCCTGGACGGCGGGGCGTGTCACACTACTGACAACACGCGGCAACAGATGGGGCGACAGCACCCCAGTCCACGGCAGGTCGTTGGTTCGACCCTCTGAGGCCGACGAGGGGTCCACAGCCAGCCAGGGCGAGCCACTCTTCCGCTCGCTACTGCGGACAGTCGTCTCGGCTCACGACACACGCCAGAGACTTTCGTGGCGAGGGGCCACAGATTCTGACGCCGGATCGCGGGCGGTCATTGCTGCCGCATTCCTACCTATGCCAGCCAAGGAAGAAGAAGCAGGCCGGCCTACGGCTCCTGGCGGATCAGCGTGGAGTCAACGGGATGGTGGCTGCTGAGTTGGCTGCTGGCGCAGCAATCCTGACGTAATCGGAACTCTACAGCTGGCGAACAACGCTGGCACGACACAGCATTGCATTGCACAGGTCGCTGGGTCAGTGGCCTCAGCATTGCGGGGCCTGTGACGCAGACCGAGGTCAATGAAGCACCGTGGTGGAAACGAATAAACCATTTGAAAAGCTCGGCCGAGTTTTAATACAGCACCTCCTGGCACCCACCCACTACATTTGGTGTCAATATGCCAGATTTGGCATCTGATGCCACAACAATATGGACCTATCCACTCATGTGATAGAGTTTGTAAATACCACAGCCCTTCACTTGTTTGGCACTTCTTCTTATCCTCTGAAGCCTTTGACAGATACCATTCATAACAGTGACTGACCTCACCATTGTTTAAATTTTTTGATCTGGATCACTATATAGATTGTTTGCGCGCACTTATGAAGACTTTTGCTATGCCCTGGGCTTTGCTTCTGGCTAACCACTTACCTTGTGAGCTCTGACATTATCAACTCTAGGAACCACCTGTTTGTTTCCAGTGTCTACATTAGCACCAGTGCGAGTGATCGTAAACTGTGTTCTACCTATGCAGAGAATGATAGAAAACATGACTCCACAGAGATCCTTAAAACTTGCAGCACACTCATCTGATGATCATCTCACACAAGTGGGATACATCTTTTTCAGTATACAAAACACTGTTAAATGCAGCCCAGTAGGACAAGGAAACTATCAGCATCAATAAATAAGGGAGCCCCTTACTCGAGAAGGCAACCATTTGTTAAGGTGCAGTCGTTTTATGGACACTTATTTCTATATTAGAAGCTACTGAGAGGTCCTCAAGGGGCAATACCCAGTTTCACACATCTGAATTAGTTATTTTGTAAATCCAACCATTACATCCCATTGCATTTCTTCTCACATGTGAGGAGACTGCATGCAAGAGGATGGCATATTTTTTCAGTGACTCTTTCACATGCACCTTTAACAATTCTGTCAGCTTCTTTTTATCTATGTGAACTGATACAGGTCTGTTTCTGAAAGACAGAGCTGCAAATAACTAGACATCCTTGGAAGAATCAATGGAGAAAGAAACAATGGCAGCTTGGGCAGCACAGGAGATAAATATGCGCAAAAAGTGAAATAAAGGCTCCAGCTACACACCTACACACCTAAACGAGTACTGGACTGAACAGAACTCTGAGTTCAGTATTTCAGGAGCAGTAGTTTCTTACAACGTACAGACTTCTATTAAGAAATGTTTTAAACTTCATTAAGCAATTAGAAATGGTAAAAATAAGATTTAGAAGAAATGATTGGTAAGTCATTCAGTGTGGAGATTTTAATACTGATGGATTCTGATCAAGTGTGCTGACACAGAGTTGCTTATGTCCAGCTTTGGTTTGACCCCCATAGTAGCATTCCCAACAAGAGTAGGTCTTAGTGCAACAGCAACTGTTTATTTATTTATTTTGTAATCCAGCTCTCCCTGTTTCCTGTGAACAGTGCTGCACAGCTTAAATGTTCATAAACGAATGCCTTGTGATGGTGTTTTTTAAACCAACTATGTGTCACAAAATAGATGTGTGCTCCATAATAAAGACAGAAATATAAGGCACAGTCAAATGAAAACCAAACACCTACCATGATGAGACCAGAAGTAAAGCTGTGAGGATGCAGCGAGAGTCACACTTGGGTAACTCAGATGGCAGAGCACTTGCCTGCGAAAGGGGAAGCTCCTGAGGTCAAGTCTCAGTACACCACACAGTTTTAATCTGTCTTGAAGTTTCACAGTCAGGTGCTGATGGATCCACAACCACATCCCCTGTTGCACCTTTTCATTTGATTAAAATCAGTGCCCACAAATAGAGGAAGAGGCAGCCATTGTCGTTATACTATACACTTTTGCACTATTGGGAAAAAATGGACCCGTATTGAAGAAGCACTGAGTAAAAACCATCTTTTGCTCACCCAATAAAACAGAAGCATTATTGGGAAGTGTCAAAGACGATCTTGGTTTACAGAAGGCCAGCATATACCAGATTCCATGTCAATGTGGGAAGACATATATTGGACAGATAGTGTGCACTGTCGAAGATCATTGCCAAGAACACAAAACACACACTTGACTGATGTATCCCAACAAATCAGTGATTGCAAAGTCTGTTTGTCTGAGAATCATGCAATGGAGTATGAACATACCACAATCTCGGCTCAGACTTCCAAATACTGGGACAGTGTCATTAAAGGGGCCATAGAAATTCATACCAGAAACGATTTCATCAACTGAGATTGTGGCTATAACCTTAGGAAGGGTTGGAAACCAGCACTGAATTAATTAAGAAGACTCTCAGCAAACAAAATTGTCTGGAAATTACAATGGACAGAGAAATTATATCAACGCCACCATAGACACTAACACTAGTGCCTCTGTGACCGTGATGGAGCAGCTCATGGGGGAAGGGTATTTTAGTCAGCCATGAGCCCTCAGGAACTCTGTTTGCTAATGCACCTGACAATGGTGACATGTCTCATCACTGTGACCACCAACGCACAGCCATGGGCGTGGATCATGGACAAAGCAGCTCATGGACACAGCAGATATTATTCAGCCACACACCCTCAGGAGCTCAGTTCGTCAGTACACCTGACAATGACAACATGTCTGATAACCAAAATATTGAGCCTGTTGGGCCAACTGAAGAATCACATCATATACCTATACAGGGAGGAGATGTATTGCAGCGTGAAGAAATTCAACAGGCTGTGCCACTGAAGATGCCACTTGCTGAGTGCTCTTTCATTTCTGAAGAGATGTCTTGCCAAGCACATTGTGCCGAACTTCACTATGGTCATATGTCACATTGATTCTGCATCATTCATCAGACTGAATAAGGGGACCAGCCTTCCTCTTGTAAGTGAAAGAGTGCACTTCACCCACCAAAGCCTTGAGTACAATTTCCAGAAATTATTTACACAACATTTACAACTGGCCAATCATTTAAATTCCTGGACCTGAGATTGGATTGATGGTGTTACCTGGGTGGCAGCTGATCCACCCATAGAAAGGCCAAAGGGTGTCAAATATCAAAATTCTCAAGTCTCTGTGACCAACCATCACTGGAGGCCCCATACAAGAAGGTCTCTGGCTCACATGGAGCTGAGTGACAAAGTGTTTCAGCTCTGGAGAAGGGCTTAACTCTGTTCCCACCCTAAAATATACACTGGTTGCAGATATTGTCAGCACAGTTGAACAAGTTGCAGCTTGACAACCATCTGAAGTAGCAGAAGGGGTACATTGTGAAATTGCGGTGCTCTGATAGGAACTAAGCCTACAAAGTCAAACATTACCAGCACAGAGTCAGCAGCAATTTGGGACCAGAGAGAGTGCCCTGAGATTGTTGTCTTACCTGCTGACAAAGGCAATGCTCCTATTGTTCTTTCCTACAAGGTCTACATTAAGAATATGCAGAGTCTGCTAGATGATGAATCCTACAGGAAAATCAACACTGACGCCTCAAGGAAGGTGGAGAACAAGACTAGGTAGGACTCTTCTCAAAGATGCAGATCTGCCAGAGGGCACCGCCAAGAAACTGTTACCTCAAGACGCTGTACCGGCAAGTCTTTATGGACTCCCAAAAGTTCACAAAGAAGAGGTGCCATTGCACCCCATTGTCAGCAACATTAGAGCAACTACATATTTGCTGTCAAAACACCTGATGGAAATATTAAGTCCTTATGTGGGTAAATGCACTCACCACATCCACAATTCTGTGGATTTTGTAAAACACCTTGACAACTTCAGGGTGTAAGATTCAGATAGCCTGGTGAGTTTTGACATCATTTTGTTATTCAGCAGAGTACCTCTACAAGAGTAAGTAGAGCTTATTGGTCATAAATTTGGCGTGAATTCCACTGGCCTTTTCAGGCATGTTCTGATCTCCACTTATTTTTGTTTGATGGAGAATACTGCAAACAAATGGAAAGAGTCACAACGGGCAGCCCACCCCCACCTTTGGTTGCAAATTGTTATATGGAGTATTTCAAGGAGGAAGCCCTGGCATCATCCAAATGGAAACTCATGTGTTTTTTTTCCATTATGTGGACGACATGTTTACCATCTGGTCCTATGGAATGGAAAAACTCCTTGACTTCTTTACACATTTGAACTCCATATATCCCAACATCAAATTCACTATGGAGACCAAAGCAGATGGGAGATTACCATTCCTGGACATCATGGTCTAGGGAAGAGCTGATGGCACTCTGGGCCATGGTGTGTATTGGAAGAAAACATGCATTGACCCATATTTGCATGTAGAGAGCTGCCGCCACCCTTCGCAAAGGAATCAGGTACTATAAACACTGATATGCAGGGTGCACACCATTTCAGTTGCAGAGTGTGTCCCAGGAGTTGGAAAACCTCAGAACTGTATTCTGAAAAAACCCAGAGTAGCAGATCACGTGAGCTCTCACCCTCACCACAACAGTACAATCTGTGGACATGGAAGAAGCTGTGGAGGAAGAGGCAGTCACTGCCTTTATACCATATACTGGTGCGGTATTGGGAAAAACCAGATGCATATTGAAGAAGCACTGAGTAAATACTGTCTTTTGATCACCCAATAAAACACAAGCAGTATTGGGAAGTGTCAAAGATGATCTTGGTCTGTGCAAGGCCAGTGTATGCCAGATTCCATGTCAGTGTGGGAAGACATATATTGGACAGATAGTGCGCACCATGTAAGATAATTGCCAAGAACACCAGAGGCACACTCAACTGAGGTATCCCAAAAATCAGTGGTCACAGAGCACTGTTTGGCACAGAATCATGCAATGTAGTATGAACGTACCAGGATCTTGGCACAGACTTCCAAATACTGGGACAGCATTGTTAGAGAGGCCATAGGAGTTTGTAGCAGGGACAATCTCATCAACTGAGATTATGTCTATAATCTTAGCAAGGCTTGGGACCCAGCATTGAGTTTAATTAAGAACAGTCTCAGCAAACAAAAAGCTCTGGTAACCAGGGCGTGCAGAGATCTTACATCAATGCCATCAAAGACACTGATGCTAGCATATCCATGACGTGATGTAAGGCCACAGATGTACACTGCAGATGGAGTGGCTCACAGGGGAAGGGGATTTTAGCCAGCTATGCGCCCTCAGTAGCTCAGGTAGTCAGTGTACATGATGATGGTGACATGTCTGATCGCTGAAATATTGTGCCCGTTGAACACTATGAACTGACAGTACACCCATGAACTGTTTGATCATGTGGTGGAAGATCTGTGCCTTACAGAGGATGTTGCAGTGTTTCCCAACCAAACTGATGAAATGCAGACTTCATCCAACTGGCAGTGTGGCAGCAGGTACTATTTTACAGCAGGATAATTCAGTCCAGCATCATTCCTAGATGTTTTGACTTTATGGTGCATTGTAGTTTCTGCAAAGTGTCTTCATAGCACTGCACATTGATTGTGGTTCCAAGCTTGAATACACAATGAGCAGTGGGCCTCTCCAGTCAAAGAAGAAAATCATCATGACCTTACTGGAAATTGTGTGAACAGCTTTGTATTTCTTTGGTGGGGGAGATGTGGGATTTTTTCACTGTCGGCTTTGTCATTTTTCCTCTGGCTGTCAGAATGCTGTCTGCTGGAATCATTGTGTTGCATGATAATATCTGCCCCCACACTGCCAATTGGCTGAAGGCTACATTTCTTTCTTAATATTTATAAATGATTTGCCAAGCCATTTATCAACAGCAGATGCACTATTGTTTGCTGACAACACCAGTCTATTTTTCAAAGCTACAAATGAAACTGACTTACTGGAGAGAGTCACAGTAGCCACAGAAGAAGCAAACATGTGGTTTACAAACAACAAATTAATTGTTAATGACAAAAAACAGTTTGGATGAACTTCAGATATATAACAAACAAAGTAAAATCTGACCTAATTGTAAAACTTGGGCAGTGTAAGATAGAGCAAACCTCCAACACTAAATTTTTAGGATTATGGCTAGATGAATATTTTATGTGGGAGACACAGAAATGTTAAACAAAAAATTAAGTCAGTATTGTTATGTTCTTAGAATACTAAAATGTTCATGTCATGTTGATGCAGTGTTATGATCATACTTTGCACTCACACATAGCACACTAAGATATGGTATCATATTTTGGGGGAATACCAGTTTGGCCAAACACTTGTTTGTGCTTCAAAAGAAGACAATAAGGATAATCAGAGGTATGACACACAGAGAATCATGAAAATAAGTTTTCAAGGAACTACAAATCATGACTCTACCATGTATCTATATTTATGAAAGTACATGTTTTATGAAGGCACACCAGGAGCATTCTTTGTTAAACAATCAAGTTCATAACTACAAAATGAAAAATAGAGATGACTTTCATAGAGAAAGTCACACAAAAGCTATGTATCAAAAAAGTGCTCTTTATCAGCCAAAAATCTTATTTAGTGCACTACCAAAGGAAATTAAAAGTATACCAAAATTCCACATATTCAAAAAAGAACTTAAAAAACGTTAATTAGCAAGAGTTTTTATACTTAAATCACCAGAATTCAATATACAGTACCTTACTTCCGTCATCATAATGACCCAAAATGCTCATTGAAAACCAAATTGCATTCATCTATTATTCTAATTTAGCTTATTATGAATGTTGTTACGCATATGGATTCATGTTATATGTAATAATATTTTATTTATGGAAATATAATTGTAAATCTTTTCATGTCCTATTTTCTATATAAGGCACTGTATGATAAATCCTATATCATTTTTATAATTATGAGATACAGGAATGCTAAATAAATAAATAAATCTGTCACCATGTGATTTTCATATATTTTTTGAGCTGTAGAAAGACATGCATGGACGTCAGTTTCAGTTGGATGAGAAATTGTAAGAGTGGGTGTAGTTGTGGATCTCTCAATGGCCAATTACATTCTATGAAACAGGAATTGATTGTTTTGTCTCCCAGTGGGATAAATGTCTTAACAAGCGTCATGATTTCTTTTTGATGGAATCACTCCAATGTCCCATTGTGGGAGGTATTCAGTTTTCACTTGACTGCCAATCATAAGTCATCCCCATCTGTTGAGTTTCACTACGAAGGGAAACACACAATCTATTCAGTTATGATATTCAGAGAGAATTTACACATTGCCCATTGGGAAGAAGTTTACCAAGCACACACAGTAAATGATATTTTTCTTTCTTTCTTACAGATATATTTACAGCACTAACAATCAATTTTCCTTCATAATGGTTTGGAAATAATTATAGTGTAATCCAAGAGAAATGGTTACTAACAACTTGGAACAAAGTATATTGTGCCACGAAAAAAAGCTTTGTGTTAAGCACTGGACTAACTCTAATCAAGAAATAAAGGGGCACCACAAGCACCATTCCTTGTCACATGATCAAAGAGGCAAAACCATATATTAGTCACAAAAATTCCAAATTCCAAGAAGAAGCAAAGACAATTTGGACATTATCAGATATGAAACAAATAACATTGGCATGAAAAATTAAATTAAAACTCCCTTATGAAAGCAGCGCCAAGACAGATGATATCAAATTCAAGTAGATCGTGGCTGTGGGATACTAACTTCAATCATCTCTTCCTAATAGTGGCTGAAAGCACAGGAACAAAAAGTGGACCATTGAAAGGAGTTCCATTGGGCTTACAAATACAGGTATGGCATACTCTCTTACCAGACATCCGCTTGGTCAAATAATCAGCCAGAGAGATTAAAAAATACTTATGCCATTCAAAAGTAATAACTCTGACTATATTGGTATTTCAACATATGCAATAAAATCTTGACCTGACCCAGTAGAACTACCCTTAAGTTACCATATCTTTGTAACCAGCTGGTGAATCAAGATGTATTTACTGAAAAACTAAAGTAAATAGCAGCATCACTCATTTATAAAAGTGAAAATAAGCAAGTGATCTCTAATTATAGACCAATGTCTCTCATTACTTTGCTTTCAAAAACTCTTGAGTAGATAGTTCACAATAGAACATTGAACCACATCTCTGAAAATAACATTTTGACAACAGCAATAATTTCTCTATAGAATATGCCTCCCTACCTATGTTTCAGAACAGAGTTTTATATTCTAGTGGGTGGAAAAATGTATACCAAATTGCTGGCAGACATCAGTTTTTCTCAAAACTCAATCAGAGCTTAGAGGAGGTAACTTGTCCAAAAATGAACATTCTCATATGTGGGGATTTAAACATCAACACAATGAAATCAGATGATTTTAGTAGTACTACTTGAACATCCTCTGCAGCTATGGCATAACATCACTCGTTAACTGTCCAACTAGAGTGACCAAACAATCTTCCTCAGTAATAGACCATTTAGCAACAGACATAGAAAGAAAGCACTGCCACTTACTTGCTCAAAATCTAGGCCTATCAGATTATCTCTGTCAGACATTAAAAGCAAATATTTGTGTAGAAAAGTCTGCTAAATTGAATGCATGCAAGAGGGTCTTCTTGGAATCAAACCTATGTCATTTCTCATCTCAGTTACAACATGAAGGGTGGGAGGAAGTGTATGCAGAAACAAATGAACACGAAATGTGTAATAAGTTCATGACAATATTTAAACTAAAATTTGAGGAAGCATTCTCCAAAACACTGCATTCAACTGGAGCAACAAACAAAAATAAATGGGTGACCAGAGGGATCAAAAAATCCTCTGATATCCTAAGGTATCTCACATCCATAAAAAATAGCCAGACTGACCCAGCTTGTTTAGAGTTCTACAAGAATTACAGGAGAACTCATAGAAAAGTATTGCTAGCTGCAAAAAAACTTACAAATGGCAAAACATTACTGACAGCAGATAACAAAAGTAAAGCAATCTGGAACATAATTAAACAAGAGACAGCAAATGACAGTCAAAAAAATCTGGAAACACAGATTAAAAGCAAAGATGTTGGAACCAGCAACCCAAAGGAACTAGCAAACTTTGTGAATGAATATTTTGGTGGAATTGCTAGAGAAATTTCCAGACACATATGTTCTACACCAACAGGACCAGCCACCACACTCAATGGTGCTCTTTCCAACAACAGAGCAAGAGGTGGCACAGGTGATACACCATCTAAAGAATAAAAAATCCACAGGGTTAGATGAGATCCCAGTCAGTGTGCTAAAGAAATGTATACATAAGATAAAATCTCCATTAACAATAATAATTAATGAATCTCTCAGATCTGGTTGCTTTCCTGTACACCTGAAACAAGCAAAAGTAATACCAGTAATAAAAAAGGTTTGGTAGTAAAACACTGATCTGATCCAATATAAATTAATATAGGTGTCCCCCAGGGACGTGTACTGCACCCAATCCTGTTCCTTATATATATAAAAGATTTCCCACAGAGTGTCAGGCATGGGGAAAAAATACTATTTGCTGATGACAGCACTGTAGTGATTACAGACAAAAGCTCAACACTGTTAATAGAAAAATCCAATGAAGCACTCAGAGACATCCACAACTGACCACTAAAGAATAAACTAACTCTAAATGTCAAAAAGACAAACTATACAAACTTCTGACTACATAAAAAACCCATTTAAATTACACTGAAAGTAAAGAATGAGGTACTTGATTGTGTAACATACAGCAAATTCTTCAGGATGAATGTAAACTGTCACCTAAAATGGACAGGGCATGTGAGAATTTCAGCAAAGAGGCTATCTTCACCACGTTATGCCCTGTGAATCCTTGCACCAGTGTGCAATATTTCATCCCTCAAAGTAGCCTACTTTGGGTATATGCATTCAGTCCTCAGTTATGGGATAATGTTTTGGGGAGTAAGTGCTGGAAACACACACACTATTTTCAAGATACAGAAAAGAGCTGTCCGAATAGTAACAAATAGCAGTAACAGGGCACACTGTAAAGAGTTGTTCAAAAAGTTAGAAACTCTGACAGTTCCGTGTGAATATATTTATCAAAACATATTGTATATAAGGAAAAACACTAATCTCTGTACCACAAGCAGCACAATTCACGACCATGGAACCAAATTCAGACACTGTTTACATCTAAACAGAAGATACAAGTCAAAAACTCAAAATAGTATTACATCATGGTATTATTATCTTTATTATTACCTTTATTACCAATTCTATGTCATTCACCAGCCACAGCTGGACAGACAACGTCAAGATACAATAGATTACCACTAGAAATAAAAGGTGTAAATGATTCCCACAACTTTAGTCAAAGGTTAAAAAAAATATTTACTAGATAATAGCTATTACACTGCAGATTAATATTTAAAATAACTATCAACATTGTACTGTGTCACAAATTTAACTTGACATGATTAGAAAAGTAGAACTAAGTGTAGGAGCTGTATATACTGTAAAGAGACATGTTTATTTTTTAAGAACTATTGTACTAATATTTGACGACATCCATTCAATGTATATTGTTCTATGGATGAATAAATCAATCAATCAATCAGGCCAGAAACTGAAAATCCTTAAATATTTCTAAACAAATTGTGAGTAGATTAGCACTAGTCACAATTTATTGTTAATACACTTTGTAGACATAGGTTGCAGTAGCTCCTTGTGCATATTGATGATTAATTTCACTTGTTCCACTATATCTGTGTTATTCAGCACTACTTTTTTATACTTAATGAACAGAAAGCAAAAAGTTGTGCTGAATAACACAAATAATGTTGGGAGGGTGGTAAATTCTAGTGAATGGGGAGTTGTCACAAAGGGAGTCCCACTGGGTTCAATTTTGGGTTCTCTGCTGTTCCTTATTCATGTGAATGATCTCTCACTTAATGTTCAGCAAGCAGAACTAGTACTTTTTGCAGATGAAACGAGTGTTATAATAAATCCCATTCCAGAAAAAGCAGCTGAAGATATTGTTAAGGATGTTTTTCAAAGAATTATTTATAGGTTCTCAGAAAATGGACTCTCCCCTAATTTTGAAAAAACTCACTATATCCAGTTCTGTATACGGAATAGAGTCATACCAACAATTGATGTAGCATATGAACAGAGCTCAGTTAACAGGATAGATTTCTCCAAATTTTTGGGCGTTCGCATTGATGACAACTTGAGCTGGAACAAGCATATTACTGAGCTTCTCAAACAATTAAGTTCAGCTTCTTTTGCTCTTCGTATAATCGCTAGTCTTGGTAATAAACAGATCAGCTTTCTAACGTACTTTGCATATTTCCACTTAATAATGTCTTATGGAATAGTTTTATGGGGTAACTCATCACTTACAGATAAAGTATTGATTGCACAAAAGGGAGCAGTGAGAATAATTAGTGATGTTCACCCAAGGACGTCATGTAGGCACCTATTCAAGGAGTTAAGTACTTAAATGGCACCATCAGAGTACATATATTTGCTAATGAAATTCGTTATAAATAATCCATCTCAGTTTGCGAAGAACAGTGATGTTCATACATACAACACTAGAGAGAAAAATGATCTTTCCTATCCATTATTGAAGCTGTCAGTTGCTCAAAAAGGAGTACATTATTCAGCAACAAAAATGTTTGAACATTTGCCCAACAACATAAATTGTCTGGCAGGTAGCAAAACAAGTTTTAAATCTAGCTTAAAATCATTTCTTTTGGACAACTCCTTCTCTTCCATGGAGAATTTTCTGTTTCAGAACTGGTAAAAACATGTACCTCTAAATGTAGTTGCAAGTGTAGAACTAAAAATTTCAGTAATATTAATAATAGCATTGTTCATGTATGTGTACATATCTTCTAATCTGACTTGTTACACATCATATCGATAAAATAATCCTGAAAATGATCTACGGAACATGACACAACCAAACTAAACTAAACTAATACCTTAAGGCTCACCTTTAGGATAGGATTTACAGAACACAACATGTAAATGAATGAATAAGAGTTCCTTCCATCATTGTTAATGGAGTAAACTGCCATGAATAATTTGAATCTTTTTCTTTGGTGGCTATATCTGTGTATTAGTCTAATGGTACTCAGGGGATATGAACAATTGAGATAATTAGTGCTGATGATTAAGATGATGATAGTGAATTCAACCTAAAATGTTGGGCTGGAGTGTAGGCAGCAAACAAAACTGTAAAAGTTTTATCACTTTCATCTCAGCTCAGGTAAAATTGAGGGCATGTGGCCACACAACTTTGTTTTTGACCTCTGGCCAAAATGGGAAATTTACTACCTTAAAATGTGCCAAGCAGTGATTCACGCACCACAAGCAAATGTGGAGGACTTATCTCACTACAGTATTGTGTCCTGTATTAATGTACAGTTCCTATTCAGAGACTTACCGGGGATAACTGTCACATTGAAGTCACAAATATCAAGTAAACCAAGATAAAATAGTTGGTTTCACAGATTACAGCTTATTGTGCCTCGTAACCAGACCTGCCTCATTCCTCATTTGCACAGCTCTGGCTGAAAAGTGAGATGACAATTTACATGAGAATATAACATGTTCTGGTCCCTGCAGGTGTCTGGCTGCTGTATCTACTTTCATATTTCCCTGAATTATTACACGCTCGAATGCCTAGAAAAAATTACACATACTGAAACTGTAGAAGACTTTTTTTTTCATATGACACATTAGTTGTAATGTTTCTATAGCATGGAGAGAATTGGGCAGATGAGAAATTTCTTCCCCCATCTACTACAGTGTGTTTCAGAATTGCATAAAGTTAAGCTCTAAGGTTGGTCATCCATTGAAACAATATTTGAGTGCAAACTGATTGGTTGATTAAGCCCTAATATGGCTGTCAAATTGCAGTAAAAGTAAAAGTGTTGTACAAAACCAACCTGGTCACATGTGGATGAGCACAGTTGACTAATTGATGGATTACATTGAAATTTAATTCAATGAGCATATTTATGTGATAGAGAACTTGTTCTGGTTTGTGTTTCATTTTTAATTACCCAGTATGGATGCTAACTAACTTATAAACCTTGTGAATTAGAATAAGTCAGTGTGGGGTATACAAGACAAAAGATATCTCCACTGGCATTGGCAAAGAATAGCGTGGAGAGGATGAGTGTGTGGGTAAGGCTTTAACTTGCTGATCTTGAGTGTTAGCACTTGTGCCTGCTCAGGAGTGAGAGGAAATGTGCATGCACTATTTGGGCACAACAACACGGGAGATGCACCAACTGTGAAATATGGGAGGGCCAGTTTTGACATAAATGCTATATAATAACTGCAATCATAGTTAACATGTCTTTTCATTTCAATTTGTAGTGTGAGGAATCTCATCTTCTTACACAAAAGATGGGTTCACAAAATGCTTAGTTTATTGTAATGCAATGAATACTCACAGGAAATTCATTTTACAGTACCATTGCATGTCTTACAATGTCAAAAAATATGGAATCAAGAAATGTGTGAAAGATCTGAACATATACAAGAGATTTAAAAGCTCTCTGAAGAGGAAGGGAAATAAAGTGAGTGTGCCAATCAAATGAACAAAAAATTTAACTACTTTTATCACTGTCCTTTTACCATTTGAAACAAATCTATATTTTTGTTGTATCCATGCAGTAGTTGATGATGATACATCTGTGTCATATGAATCTCTTGATAGAATTCACGTTCTAATGATTTTTCTTGACATTTGCAAAGTTTATTTTCTCTGTGTGACTTTGCAGATTCATTTTAATGTTGGTGACTAATTTCTGAAATTTCTTTTATCATTTTATATTTTTTCCATCACATTTTCAAAATCTGTTTCTTCATATTTTTGCCTTATTCTCAAAACATTAATTATCGTACGTGATCAGTTTTGCTTTTTATACCAACTATCAGCAGATAAACGTATTGGGAAATGTAAATTACTAAAAAGCTGTTATAAAAGCTGTATTTAGAAATCACATAACAATTTATAAAAAATTTATTTTGCAATATTTGCTTGTCAGTCAGTTAATATTTGCTACATAAAAGTAATTGCAGCTGGATTGTATCAATATCAATTAAACTCTGTGAACTGATGAAATGTAATATCTTTGTTTTACTTTATGTTATTCTCAAGCTGAGAGAGAGTCTGTATGAAGAGTTTATAGTGGGCTGCTATAGGGAGACAAATCTGATATGTCTTCATTGTAACTGTGTAATTGTGAAATTGTAAAGATTTGATAATATATGGAAAAAAGTTTTATTCAACAGTGCTTTGATTCTGACTGTAGTAAAATACAAAAAGTGTTAAGTTAAAGAAGTCTTTTTTTTCATAATGTTACTTACATATCCAGTTGCATGATTACAAAAGTGAACAAAACTTCATTATTGATAGTGTTACTGCAGGAAGGCATTACATCAAATCAAGATTTTACTCATAAAACATTTCAAGATCTTGATCTTTTACAGAAAGCATACCTCATTTATCTTGCAGGACAAGAAGATGAGCCAGGTTCTATGAAATCAAGAAAATACAGATGAGAATGATTTCTTATTTCTGACGTCTTTGACAGTCAACATAAGCATTGCTTGAAACTTCCTGGCAGATTAAAACTGTGTGCCAGACCGAGAATCAAACTTAGGACCTTTGGCGGGTACTGGCAGAAGTAGAGCTGTGAGGACAGGTTGTGAGTTGTGCTTACATAGCCCAGTTGGTAGAGCACTTGCCCATAAAAGGCAAGCTGCCAGGTTTCATATCAGTGCACACTCCACTGCAGAGTGAAAATTTCATTCTGTAAGCATTGCTTATCTGCATTCCATGTTCCATAAAATGAACAATATACATTTCTATGTCTGTTTCTCTAGACAAAAATGTAGCACAAATAATAAAATGTGTGGGCTCTGTCCAACATTACAAAGAGCATCATTGTTAAAGCAAAACATTTAAAGTACTGCACAGAATCATTAGATATAAAACTGAGTGCATACATTTAAAACGGTACTGTAAGCAATACAAAAAAAAACTACATCAAAGGAATACAACAGGCAAAGGAAATTGAGGTTGAACAGGACATTATAAACTCAGACAATAAGGCAAAAACAGGGTGGATGATCAGAGATTCAGAAATAGAAAAGGCAACATATAAAAATAACTCAAGGAAATCAGATGGGAAAATTCACTACAAAGAAACCCAGAAACTATAGCGAAAGCATTCAAAGACTACTACAAAAATTTATGCAAACTCTAACAAAGGATATGTCAACTCCTACAAGTGCTATGAATGATTTTATAGAGAAAAGATATCCACTACAAAATTCTATATTTTTGTATCCAACAATTGAAAAATAAATAACGAAAATCATGAAAAAATTGAAAAACACAAACCAGGACATCCATGGTATCTCAAATAAGATTGTTAAACTTTCATCCAAATTCATTATTAAACCTAGATCATCACAATTAATGAAGTGATCACAGAAGGTCTGTATCCTGATAGTTTACAAATTGCTAGGGTGCTACCACTGTTAAGAAGGGTAACACTGCAGAACCTGAAAAGATACAGACGTGTTGGCATCATGCCAGTAACATCTCCAATCTTCAAATGCATTCTATAGAACGGATTAACAAGCTTCTCCATGTCACAGAACATCATAGAAGGAAGCCAACATGGATTACAGAAAAATCTGCAGCACAAGAACTTTCGGACTATGTACTGCAAACACTTACAGGAAGGAATCAATACCTGGAGTATTCTGTCACATATCAAAAGCTTTCAACCTCATCTTTTTGATAAACTAAAATTCCATGGATGAGAGGCAATGCATTCAAACTTATAAAATCCTACTTAATGAACAGATAGCAAAAACTAGAAATAACAGATGAGGAAACATGGGTATCATCCAGAACAGCATGCCACAGGGAAATGTGCCAGAGCCACTGCTGTTCTCGACATATATTTGTGAGCTACAGCATGAAATTCAATAAAAATCAATACTTATTATGCTTATCCATTACGGATATTTTAGAACTGTGACTGTATAGTGAATGTAAATAAGTTATACAGAACTGCAACCAGTCAGAGTCACTTCTGACTGGTTGCAGTTCTGTATAACTTATTTACATAAAATCAATACTATTTGTGGATGACACAAACATCTTAATTAAGTGAATGGATCTACAAGAAGCTACATGTAGAACTGCAAATGCGTTATTCAGACTAGAAAAATGGTTTGAAATAATAAACTGATTATAAATTACAAAAAAAAGATTATGGGCTTTAAAAACAATCAACAAAAAGATAATGAGTTAGTGTTAAAGAGCAAGGAAAACAAACTTGAACAAGTACCATGTGCAAAATTTCTGGATATGAGCCTTGATGGTAAATTAACATGGACAGTAGCATAAACAGCAAATTAAATTCAGGTTGCATTGCACTACAGAATGTGATAATACAATTATTTGTGAAAATGTGAAATAGTGCTTGCAAAGTTTCTTGAAATTATGTAAATTATATATTATAGTAAGGTATTGTTACTTTGAGTTGAACTCAAAACTGATTGTAAATTTGTATGAAAATTGTAGTATAAAATCTGGATGATGGTCAGAAGTAAAGCAGCTACATTGACTCTAGTGGTACTCATGTGGCTGAGCTTATAAGTAAACATGCTCAGCAGACCATGTGGCCTTTGGTTGTTGGTGCTTGTCTTGAAAGGTGTCGTTTGGGTGGCGTGTGTGCTGTGAATTCAACAAATTTCAGACTGATTTTGTGAACTTAGAGATATGATTAACAAGAAGACCTTCGTAAATTTTCAGACTTTCGATACTAATGTGATTTAATTAGTTCCATTTTATTACACTGTAAATAATTGCAATTTTAGTGCATATTACTTCTAAGAAATCATAAGTGCTGCTAAAACCATCTGTTAATACATATGAGGCCACCATTCAGAAATTTGTGCTGGTAGAAACATAAATAAACCTGCTATAATCCTGTGGACATTTTATTATTCATTAACTTGACACTATATTTACACAAGGTAACATGAATTCTGCCCGTTGTGGAATAATAAGGGCTTTAGAGTGCCGGTGTGTAGCTAACCCCTTTTGATCGAGCGATGTGATCTGCTAATGCAGGGCTTCACAACATAGCTGTGAGCAGCTGTGAGCATCAAGGCGTGATCATGGAGCAGCGCGAGCACGCTACCCCCACTACCGGACCAGAGCGGAGAGTGGGGAGAGTCTCGTGGGGCACACAACAGCTGCCGTCAGTCAATGTAAATCCGCGGCCACCTGCAGGGATATCACTCACGAATTATTACTGTGACAAATGAAACAAATAAAGGAGAATGTACACGTGCCACATAATTTTATTAGCTTAGTGTATGCCTCTACATTCGTATTAATTTGTAAACTGTTACACAATAAAAGGTGTCACTGAAGTGTGGGATTCTCGGTTATCTTGTACTTTTTGCCCTTTACAATTGCGACTCTGTTCGGAGTAATTGTTCTTGTGCATTGTAGGCGCAGCGTGCAGTTTAAATTTCGATCAGACAATGCGTTTCTCAGGTGTGTCTTGTTACATTTCATTGCAGAGAACAGTTGTTCACAAACATATGTGGAACCGAACATTGATATTATTGTAGCCGCCAGTTTGTGCAAACGAGGAAATCTATCCTGAAGGAAGTGTCTGTAGAATTCCAAAATGTTTTTCTTGTTCTGAAATTTGTCTCTGTATTCTCTGTCACACTGCAGGTCAATAATTTCTAGTTGCAGCTCAGGACGAATCTCTTCAATATTCGCTGAATATGGAGAGGAGAACAGATAAAAATCACTGTCTAGTGCTGTCAGATCTTGAAAGCGTTGATCAGATTCTTCCTTAAGGGCAACTAAACTATGTGAATAACGTTCACAGTCCTTGTGGACATCTTGCATGGATGATAATTTAGGAAAATGAGATAGATTTCCTGTTTCCCGCTGACTCACCCAAAGTGTCAATTTCATTTTAAAAGCTCGTATTCGATCTATGAAATGAGTAATTAGCAGATCTCTACCTTGTAGTGAAAAGTTCAAATCATACAGATGGCTAGTTAAATCTGCTAACAACGCGAGATCACAGTTCCATGAAGGCTCTTTCAATTCAGGAACACACATGTTATTTATTTCCATGAACATATTTGTCTCATCTAATAGGCAAAAAAATTGACTTAATAATTAGCCACGACTAAGCCAGCGCACCTCGCTGTAATAAGGGAGGCTACCATACTGGCTTTGTACAACCTCAAGAAAGCTTTTAAATTGTCTGTAGCCCATGCTTCCTTACATAATTAGTTGTACGAACAACAACACTCATCACATTTTTTAGAGTGATACTCTTTGCACAAAAGTTTTCCTGGTGGATCACATTTCATTCGGCACGGTCAGTTTTTGCATTTTCTCCTTCAAAAGCGCAACGAAACTTGATTTTTTTTTTCCCTGTAATCGCTCTTGCACCGTCTGCAGACACTGAAACTAAAGAATTCCACGACAATCCTACATTTTCAACACTTTCTTCAACACTACGTAAAATATCACCTCCGGTTGTAGTGTTCTTCATGGCTACTACATCCAGGAGCTCCTCCCTCACCTGAAGATCTCTACTAACACCTCTAATAAATATGGCAAGCTGCGCTGTTCCAGTGATATCAACACTTTCGTCCAGAGCTACAGAATACGCTATAAAATCGTTACAGTTATTTGCAAGCTGGCTCTGGACGTCGTCTGCCATGTCCTGTATGCGACGCATAATGATCATGTTAGATAATGGCACAATCCGAAACTGTTCAACTTGACATGGACACAAATGTTCCGTTGCAACTACCAAACATTCTTTTATTAAATCGCCATCAGTGAAGGGATCCCAGGGTTTTTGCTAAAAGCAAAGCAATTTTGTAACTCACTCTGAGAGCTGCCTCAGTTGATTTTTCTTCGTCGTCCAGATCTTCTTCGGATAGCTTCTTTTAAGTTTAATAACTTCCTGTGCACTATCTGGTCCATCACATTTTCCACTTCCGTAGTCTTTCGCGTGGTACGACATATAATGTCGCTGCAAATTAAATGTCCTAAAAGAATTCAGCGTTTTGTGACATACTAAACAATTTGCAACACCATCTCTTTCTGTAAACAGATACAATTCCTCCCAATGGGGGTTGAACTGCGAAAGCATGGTTGGGGTTATACAACGGCCACTTGACATGATTCTTAACCAGCGAAGTGACTGTTAGCGCTTATCGTAGTACTTTAAACGTTACACGGTCGGCGCGAATTCAATAGGCACGCGGCGGCCCTATTCAAACGTGCGCGTGCATTTCCCCTCCCTCCCCTTCCACCCTACTCCGCGACCATGCACCTGCTCGCGAGCACGTACCTGAGCAGACGCGAGTACTAGCGCTCAAAACCGGCCAGTTGTTAAGCCCTGTGCTAATGGCTGCACATTGCCCTTACTCACTGGGATGTGCTACATGAAAATTCGACTGTAGCGAGTAGCAAGCACCCGCAAGTAACGTCATAAGACGTTAGCCAAATCGTAAGTATTGAAGTCCTCAAAATGTTTTCCTTTGCACACTTTGATTCAATAATGTCATTTGGAACAGAACTATGGAGAAGATCAGTATGTATGAAGAGGGTAATCACTGTACAGAAAAGGACTACATTCATAATGACCAATGTGAGACAATGAACAAGTTGCAGATCAAAATTTAAACTGCTTAACATTGTAACAGTAAGAAGACGTTTACATATATGAAATAATAGTACACATTAAGAAAAACATTAGCAATTTTAAAGAAAAATGAAGAGGGTCATCAACATGAAACAAGAAACTGTTGGAAACAGAGAGCAACCAAACACAGGAGAAGTAACTATGAGAGAAGTGTAACATGCATGGGGATGTTCCTACTCAATTGACTTTCTAACAGTATCAGCCAAATAAAGAACAAAAAGTAAGAGAAATACTGGAGAAAAATCTATTTTATTCCTTAAATGAATTTACTGATTATTGCAAGGAAAACAAAAATATGATGAAAGCAAGAGATAGGTGGAATGAAGTAACCATCATTCAATTCAAAAAGCAATATAAATGTATGTGCATAAGTTTAAACGTATGTACACAAATTTAAACACAAGGGAAATAGTTATATACCATGAAAAAGAAATGAATTGAAAATACTGTAAAATACCATAAATGTATTATGCACTATAAAATGCACTGGACTGTAGAAAACAAAATGTAAAAGGTAAAACTGATTATTACATGTATTACATACATTGTACAGATCTGCTGTAAAGATCTGTTGTAAAGGAGACATGTCAAGTTTAGCAAAAATATAATTTATAATGATTTACAAAATTCTTTTTACACTATTTTAAGAACAACGCCAATAAATACAACACTATAATTATACTATAAATTAACAGTTTATCAATTTCCTGTATTGTATACAGACAACACTGCAATATTATCTACAGATTTCTATTGTTCAAAGTGTCAGACTGTCTTCCATGGATTCTTCAATGGTGTAGTAACATTTCTCTATTAAAATAGTTTGGAGTAGACTTTTCTGCGAACTAAGGTCCATTGTTAACGTATTTCTTCCTTTCAATTTGTTACATATATCTTTTTTAAATTTGCTATATATTTTTCTCATGTACAGTGTCGCCTGAGCATAAAGTTTTAAGTGATGCGAAGGAAATTTCAAGTTTTCCTTGTGACGAGTACTATAGCCACGCTTAAAACAGAACGTTTTAAGATTATGTTGATTGTTATACACAACAATCAAAATTTCAAAAATGTACAATGAATTAATAGTTAGTATTTTTCATTTCTTGAACAATGGATGACATGACTCATTTTTGTGGGAAACACATATGTTTCTAATGTTTTTCTTCTGAAGAATTAGTAACCTTGTCCTGCTTCTAGAGTTTCCCCAGAAAATTATCTCCTACTGAATAACAGATTCAAAATAACTGTGGTAGACTGTCTATCTTGTGTCCATATGAGTTGCACCAGATAAAATAAACATTGCAAAAGCTAGGGAATTTAATTTATTTGCCAGGATGTCTGTATGTTTCGTCCAGTTTAAACTTTCGTCTAGGTTTTAGGTCCAAGAACTTCACATGGCTCATTTCTGTCATCAGTTGATTATTATGGGCTATTTGTACAGGACAGATTGCTACAATTTAGGGACAAACTGCATTATCTGGGTCTTAGTGACATTGAGCTTTAGTCCATTTTAATGGAACCAGGATTTCAGTTTCCCCAGAATATTTTTATACTATCTGGAATCTATTCTATTGTATCATTTTCTATCAGGACTGAGGTCTCATTTGCGAACAAGACTGAATGAGCATCAATATTGAATGATAAACCATTTATATACAACAAGAACAGGTAAGGACCCAGTACTGAACCCTGTGGAACTCCTGGGAAAATTGTTTTCCATTCAGAGTGGTAGTTAACTGAATTTGATGTTAAGATAACTCTTTGTTTCCCTTCTGTCAGATAAGAGTTGAGCCACTGTAATGCAGTATCTTCGATCCCATAGTTCTTCATTTGTGAAGTAATAATCAGGCGTTCACTGCGCAAAAGGCTTTTGTTAGATAACAGAATATCCCTGAGACTTTTGTATCCTGGTCCAGTGATATGCTTACTTTTTCTGTAAATTCTCTGATGGCATTTATGGTGCTTTTTCCTCTTTGAAAACCAAACTGATTTTTCAAATATTTTAGAACATTCCCATATCTTCTGGTGATCCCTTTTTAAATAATGGCTTAAGCTCTGCTTATTTTAGGACATCTGGTAAAGACCCATGTCCAAAAGACTGGTTTACAATACTAGTCAGTGTGTATGAAATAATATGGCGTACCTCCTTGATTACCATGGAAGGTATTCCATTGAGCTAAATTTTTGTTTTTTAATGATTATATTGTGTCTTCCACATCTTTCTGAGTGATTTTTCTCCATTTTAAAAACAAAAGTTTTGTATGTCATCTCTCTGTCTGAAAATCATATTGTCCTGATGGGCTGTCATGTCTACATCAAATATTGCTATATTGACAAAGAAATCATTGAAGCAGTTTGACAGATTGAAAATGTTTTATAATAATATCAACCTGAAACCTAATTTGAGAAATTTCTTGACTTTTAACATTGACTCCCAACTCCGATTTCACAACAGACCAGACTGCCTTCGTTTTATTTCTTTGTTTGTTCATGAATATACTATTTGCCAGTTTTCTGCTGCCAGTATAACTTATCTGAATATAGTCTTCATGCATTTAATGTAAGATACAAAATTAGGGTTTCTATTTACTTTGAGCTCATTGTGCAGCTGTCTTTTTCTGGCACTTGAAATTTTTGTGCTTGGTGTAATCCAATTTCGTTTATTCCTGACTCTCTTTTGATACTGTAAAGTGGGATGACTCTGATCATTTTAAATTCAATTTTGTAAATTAAACAGAAACTTCTGAAGATACTGATTTGAAACTTTTTGGGAAGTTGCAAGAGGTGTTGTTGAATACTATAAAGCAGATTATAGATTTTTATTCCCCCCCCCCCCAGTTTATTTTTTAAAAGTTTTTCAGTGTTCAATTTCACCCCCATGTGTCGGGGTCACTTCGAACTTGGAAACATTTGCTTATTCTGTGGGAGTCATGTCAATTACTGTCAAATGACACACCTATCATATGAAACAGCATGATATTTTGTATATAAATATAGTTTTGAAAGTAACTTATTTAGAAAAAATTGGGTATTTTTATGAGTTTTCTTTAATCACCTGAAACTGTTCCTATGATTACAGCTTAATTTTGCTAATAATGGAAAGGGGTGTTGAGCTAGTTATAAAATAAGAAACTTATTTAGAAACAAATCTTTTCAAAACAGTCTTTATGCCTTTAATAAAAGAAATGAAAGAACATTATCACATTTTAAAGAATTACATCTGTAAACACTCTACAGGAAAGGAAGAAAAGAGTGTCCACTCTAACAGATGTCACAGCCATCAAATTTAAACTCAAAATAAAGCCTTTCCCTTCTATCTACCTTAGAATCAGATAGAATCCTACAAATGACATCTTTCGGAAAATCTGACACATTGGGAACATTAGGCCACACAAAAAGCTTCATCTGATTCCACCTTGGAATGCCATTTCCTCAGAAGTGTAATTTCATCATTGGTGATAAATTGTCCAACAGTATTTTACACTTTTCCTTGAAGGAAACTTCACTAAAACCTGTTTTCCATGGAACTTATGTGTCAAAGAATAGGGAAGGCGCTGTTCAAAGTCACCCCTTGAAAGACAAGCCCTCATATTTAATTTTTTACGTTACCAAAGAATAAATTTAACACTTTATGCTTACTGTAAATGTTCATTCAAGTGTTAATCTTGGCAATAAAAACTTGTTTCAATTTCTAAACTCAAAAATGCCTCTAATAATAGCCAAACGTTTTTGCAGTAGAAGGAACTTACATTTCCAGATAATTATTTTATTTTCTAGCATTGGTATACAATGTTATTTCATATCGACAGTCATATCATCGGAAAGTATCGATTATAATATTTAGCGACTCTCGCCTTAGTTCCACATTTACACACTAGAGTGTAGGAATTATTTTAAAAAAGACGAGAAATTACTGTTAATACGCCTCGCCGTTCAAAGTCACCCTCCTTTACGGTAAGATTTTGAGCAAATATTTCATTGAATGCACTCAAAAAACAATTTCGAAATTTATCAAAATTTTCGTTGCTTGGAATACAGTGGTCTAAAGGAGAGCTTATAACAACTTATCACAAAACAACTCTACATTTTGTTTGCTAAAGTTCCTTCTTATATAAGATTAAGATTTTAGTTTCTCTGTTTTGGGGTACTCTGTAAACAAAGCTGAGTGATCAGATATCCTTAGATCTAAGCTAAACTTCCTTGCATCATCAAACTGATAATTTGTAAAAATACTATCTATGCAGGTTACTGAGTGGAAATTTTCTCTATTGTACATAGTAAAGTTTAAGTTGAAACCAGATTTTTGGATTAAATCGTGAAATTTTTCAATGTCAGTGCTTTCAGTTAATTTATTGATAATTTTAGAAAATTTGTTGGTCACATTAAGGTCACATCAAGGAAATGACAATGAAGAATTAAAATCTGCACAAAAAGCAGTTGAGAGAAAGGTTAACAATTTATGTTCTGAAACAGAAGGAAAAATAATTAAGTTAGATTAAAAAGTAAATAAGGCATCTGAAACTGTAATAAACAGTGTAAATTTAGTAGGAAAAATTAATGAAACTCAGGAAAATTTAGTAACAAAAAATATGTGGCACTATTTGGACCTATAACGTGTTTTCTTTTCAATAATTTACAGCCTATTGATTTCTTGCAGCATTGTAAAGACAACTTTGTTTCTGGTATGCCAGATAACTAAAGATTAAATTTGTCAAAAACTTTCATGAAGGACAGGTACTGTCTTGGGGTAATCAACATTTGGAATAGGGTGAAACCTTTAATGATTTTAAGAATGGAATGACTGAGATAGATGTACTAAACAGAGAAGGTTGCCAGATAGAATAAGTGGAATCTACTTCATGGGTGAAACAACTCACTTCATCAGCTTCTTTAATGTGCAAACAAATTATATTTGGCTAGGGAAAGGAATATTTCACACAACTTTCACAAAAAGGGGAGCTGGAGTTCTGGTTACAATGAGGAGAATTTTAGAAGCAGTGATATAGGAATTTTAGGCTTCAAGATCAGGACAACAGGTTAAGATAATGTAATGTTAATGGAAAGGGGGAGGCTGGGAAAGAAATGATGATAGAAACAGAAGTTGGGATGGGGAAACATAATGCAAAGAAACTTGAGACAGAATTACAGGGAAAACTATCCAGAATACTTGCGATCACCTCAATGAGGTTCCACACTTTTGGGGTAAACAAAAGATATTACAATAGGGTCTCTAACTTTTACTGGAAATCATCACATAAGTTTTGAATATTTTGGGATGTAAGTGGAAAAGTATCCATAACAAAATAAGTGTACTGAAAAACAAATAGAGAATCCAGACTTGGGAGTGGAGGTTGTAAGTGATTTTTACAACTGGGCTGAAAGTGAGGTACAAAATAATTATGAGGAGAGTTATGAGTACATTGGTTGTGAACTAGGGGGATTGCTTGGAAAAGAGAATCATAATGACTTGGTTAATATTGGTACTGGGCCACGATAAGCTGTAACGATGATGGGATGGGGGGAGGGGAGTTGGGGGTGGTGTTGGTGGGGGAACGAATGAAGGTAATGCTTTTGAAGGTGTACATCAATGATGTTAACTGTAGAGGAGAAAGATGTCGAGGATCCTTAAGGTAAGTACAGAATGTTTATTGAAATAAATGATAACAAAATGTTAATACTAAATGATGATAGTGGTTTTGTTAGTGAATTCCAGGAAAATAAAGAGAATGATGAAGTTGCATCTGATAATCAGTTATTCCCAAACCACCACCTAATCCACAGTCACTGAAGAATCCTATTATAGAAATAGAGACATGTTATGTCATTTTAAACTGTGTGCTAGTTTAGAAGGAAAAGGGGAGAAGTTCTTACGATTTCCATGAGATCAGTTTGGAGATAATGTTGACAGAGAATTATTTTAGAACCAATTAGCAAAGATCAGTAGAGTGTTATATCCAAATAGGTGGAATGGAGTGAAAATGGGACTGAGTTAGAAATGTATAGGTAATAGTGATCTGTTTCGCATCCAACCAGTGTCCAAAACTACTACCTTTAATGTAAATTCCGATGATCTTGTTAATTTAATGAAAACTAGAAAGGATGGAATTAAAGTAAATTTTAAAGATGTTAAAAATGATTTTTTATATAAGTTTCTAAAGGGAAAGAAGATGAAAAGGAATGAAGTTGTCCTTACATTAAAGTCAAAGTAGATCAGTAGGAAGGTAAATGCTTAATTGATCCAGGAAGTCTTGTTTGTGGAATTTCAGATAAATTTAGGGATAAAATCAGCAATGTGAAAGACTTTGTGGAAATGTGAATAATTGGAGCAAAAATTAGAGGAGCTCCTGTGAGATGAAGGAAATCAGTAAAAAGACAAGAATAGAATTTTTTAATTGGTGTAGTTAAATACAGTGATCCTATTTTTAAGAAGGTAATAGCGGAAGGAAAATGAGTGTCATAAATATTCAGGATTTAGAAATTTAAGAAAGAAAAAAGTACTTTCACTTAAGAATAAGGTATGAATTTTATGGAGTTTCTGGTTTATAATTATAACTTCTTAGAAAACGTTTCTCAGATTTTCAAAATTTTAATGAAAATTGAAAACTTGTTACTAGTAATCTGCCTACAACATTATGTACTCTTAATCTAAAAGTTAGGATAAATAAGAAACCAGGAAAGATTCAGTGTAGAAATCTTACTAAGAATGCTAATTGTGAAACTTTAGACAGAAATAGCAGCACTTTCTTAATGCACTTCAAAGTAAATGGATTAGGTACAACCAGTCATAAAGTAGGGTGAATGAAATTGATGTACTCCAGATTTTACTCTTAGAATGCAAAAGTATTAAAATTATTTGTTCTATTAAATAAACATTGGCTTACAAAAGATTGTATCACAATTTTAAATAATCTAAGCAATTTCAGTGTAGCCTCAAGTTTCTGTAGTACAAATAGTACATATGGAGGCTCATGCATATGTGTAAATAACTCTTTAGAATACAAAGTGAAAGACAATTTCAATTTTCTAAACGAAGAAGATGTATTTAAAAGCTGCTCAGTGGAATTAGAAAAACAAAATATTTTCATTACATCAATATACCGAATTCAAGGTGTAGCAGTAAGAAAATTATTTTTACCAAAGGTAATGGGTCTCTTACAGAAATTCAGTAATGACATAAAGAAAAGGGGTCTAATAGCCACTGATTTCAATATAAATTTATCAAACTTACTGAATTAACAAAAAAATGAGAATAAAGAAACCTGTATCGGAAATATTCTAACAAATTATAAATTCGATGATGCAAGGAAACTATGTGTAGATTTAGGACTTCCAGACCATTCTGCTTTGTTTATTGAAATGACTAATACATATGAATAAAGTACTAGAAAAATGTACAGCAAAAGACATTTTACTGTTGAAAACTTAAAATTGTTATTCTCTAAATTAGAAGAGATGGAGCGGCAAGTCCAAGATGAGATTCCAATATCTGTACATTTTAACACATTTTCTCAAATTTTTTTACATATATTTAATAGAATGTTTTCGATTAGAGTGTGGCAGACAAAAGTGTGTAATAAGCTAAATTGGATCGCTGCTAGAATAAAAATATCCTGTGAAAAAGAAGCCAACTGCACAAGAAACTGAAATGCAACAAAGACCCTGTTTTCACTATGTTAAACAGAACAAAAACATTTTAAAAGGGTAGTGAAAGCAGCGAAAGAAATGGTTAAAAATAAATACATCCCTGCCCATGGAAGAAAATCATAAAATAAGAACTCGGGATTAGAACTGACACCAAATATATTTCCAAAATTATGGTGGGGAGAAAAATTGGAACAAACCCGGTTCAGATGTCAGCGTCATTCAACACGTTTTTTTTAATAAATGTATATAAATCAGATGTAAATATTGATGTTATGCAGAGAAAGTACATTTAAGACACAAGACAGAAGACTACTTTAACAAATTTGAGAAAATTTCAGTTACAGATGTAGAGAAAACTACACTCCTGGAAATGGAAAAAAGAACACATTGACACCGGTGTGTCAGACCCACCATACTTGCTCCGGACACTGTGAGAGGGCTGTACAAGCAATGATCACACGCACGGCACAGCGGACACACCAGGAACCGCGGTGTTGGCCGTCGAATGGCGCTAGCTGCGCAGCATTTGTGCACCGCCGCCGTCAGTGTCAGCCAGTTTGCCGTGGCATACGGAGCTCCATCGCAGTCTTTAACACTGGTAGCATGCCGCGACAGCGTGGACGTGAACCGTATGTGCAGTTGACGGACTTTGAGCGAGGGCGTATAGTGGGCATGCGGGAGGCCGGGTGGACGTACCGCCGAATTGCTCAACACGTGGGGCGTGAGGTCTCCACAGTACATCGATGTTGTCGCCAGTGGTCGGCGGAAGGTGCATGTGCCCGTCGACTTGGGACCGGACCGCAGCGACACACGGATGCACGCCAAGACCGTAGGATCCTACGCAGTGCCGTAGGGGACCGCACCGCCACTTCCCAGCAAATTAGGGACACTGTTGCTCCTGGGGTATCGGCGAGGACCATTCGCAACCGTCTCCATGAAGCTGGGCTACGGTCCCGCACAACGTTAGGCCGTCTTCCGCTCACGCCCCAACATCGTGCAGCCCGCCTCCAGTGGTGTCGCGACAGGCGTGAATGGAGGGACGAATGGAGACGTGTCGTCTTCAGCGATGAGAGTCGCTTCTGCCTTGGTGCCAATGATGGTCGTATGCGTGTTTGGCGCCGTGCAGGTGAGCGCCACAATCAGGACTGCATACGACCGAGGCACACAGGGCCAACACCCAGCATCATGGTGTGGGGAGCGATCTCCTACACTGGCCGTACACCACTGGTGATCTTCGAGGGGACACTGAATAGTGCACGGTACATCCAAACCGTCATCGAACCCATCGTTCTACCATTCCTAGACCGGCAAGGGAACTTGTTGTTCCAACAGGACAATGCACGTCCGCATGTATCCCGTGCCACCCAACGTGCTCTAGAAGGTGTAAGTCAACTACCCTGGCCAGCAAGATCTCCGGATCTGTCCCCCATTGAGCATGTTTGGGACTGGATGAAGCGTCGTCTCACGCGGTCTGCACGTCCAGCACGAACGCTGGTCCAACTGAGGCGCCAGGTGGAAATGGCATGGCAAGCCGTTCCACAGGACTACATCCAGCATCTCTACGATCGTCTCCATGGGAGAATAGCAGCCTGCATTGCTGCGAAAGGTGGATATACTCTGTACTAGTGCCGACATTGTGCATGCTCTGTTGCCTGTGTCTATGTGCCTGTGGTTCTGTCAGTGTGATCATGTGATGTATCTGACCCCAGGAATGTGTCAATAAAGTTTCCCCTTCCTGGGACAATGAATTCACGGTGTTCTTATTTCAATTTCCAGGAGTGTATATTATAGCTAAAAAACAAAAATTCTGCTGGGTGGGCTGGCATACCAACCAAAGTAGGTTAAAGCAGCTGCCAGGATAATAGTTCAACAGCTAATAAATCAGTCGAAGAAGCTCACTTTCCTGATGTCCTAAAGTATGTGGAGGTAAAACCTTTGTTTAAAAAAAGCTCAACAGAAGATAGGGGGACCTACCACTCAATTTCTATTCTCCTGATTTTTTTTTTTCAAAAATATTTCAATAAGTGGTGGTAAAACAAATTTCTAGAGAAATCAACCATATTTGCAGTTAATCAATGTGGCTTTCAAAAAGGCAAGAGGACAATAGAGGCCATTAATGAGTTTGTGCAAAGAAACAGTTCTGCCTTAAACAAGTTGAGAAAAGATGCAGGGGCACTCTGTGATCTCACAAAAACAATTGATTGTGTAAACCATCACTTGCTCCTGTATAAAATGGAAAGATAGGGAATAGGGGGTTGTGCTTTAGAGTGGTTTAGGTGTTACTTCATGAACAGAAAATAAAGGGTGGTTATATCATCAAGTAAGGGAAATTCCTTCTCTGATTTGATATTTATTTCACAAGGAATTCCACAAGTCTCAATTCTGGGTCCAATTTTGTTTTTGCTTTATAGCAATAATCTACCCCTGAATATAAATTCACACTCAGTTTTATTCACTGATGATACTTCTGCCCTTGTTGAAAGCAATGACCCCAAACAATTTCCTTCAACTGTCACAAAACTAGTAGACAGTTTGGAAAACTGGTTCCAACTAAATGGGCTAAAATTGAATATTGGGAAAACACATTTGCTGCCGTTTAAAACTAAAAACTCTAAGGTAAAAGAATTCCACATTAGTCATAGAAACCAAGAACTGAAAGAAGCAGACTGTGTTAAATTTTTAGGCATGCAATTGGACCAAAATCGATCCTGGTCTTCACACATAAAGTGTCTAGCAAGTAAATTAAACAGCCTGACACTTCCAATGAAAATTATGTCATATTCAGCTAGTATGGAGACAAGAAAAATATTTTACCACAACTACTTTGAATCAGTTATAATGTATGGCATTATTTTTTTGGGAGGCACAAAATCAATAGTTAGAAATATGTCTAAAGCAAAACGAAATTATCCTGTCGCCACTGTTAAGAAATTTAAAAATATTAAGTGCTCCATATCAGTACATTTATGAACGGATTATCTTTGTATACAATAACCTCAAGTTATTCATAGACAATAACTTCAAACATCAATAGAGTATTAGGAGCAAGGAGAATTTCATGCTTGCCACTCATAGATTAAAGCTGTTTGCACAAACTCCAGCATACATGGGCATTCATGCATTACAACAGTCTAAAAAAGAAACAGATCCTCAGCATGGAGACTGTTAGTACAGAAATTTTATTATTCCTTACAAGAATTTCTTAATGATAATATGAGTATCTGAGCAAGAAAGCAAGTGGCAAGTGGCAAGTGTTTTGTTAATTTAGCTTATACGTTTTATGTCTAATAAATGACTGTAATAATTATTCTCTCTTTTTATAGTAATACTGTTGTTAGGCTGCACTCAGTCTCAATAAATTTAAATAAATAATTATTGTTTCTGTAACACACATAAATTTTAATTGAAGTATTGATGAGTCCCCTGGACATTAAATCTTGTGATTTAACTCTGTATGTTAAGGGGCAATAAAATTCTGATTCTGAACTAGACTGCAGTATTCAAATAAAATTACATTTGGACAATACTATATTTTATAAACCAACATTTAACTATCTGAAATCTAAACCTAACCTTCCAGACCAAAAATATTTTTTTATTGTTATTCTCATATGAAATTTCCAAGTCTCATTTGTTAGGATTCTTGGAAATGAAAATTTGAAACACATGCTCAGAGGAATTCGTTCTTGGGAAAAAATCTGCAAATTTAGCATTGGGGTGAGGAAGGGGGGGGAGATGGGTGAGGCATGCCTAGGACCCTGCTGCTTCAGCAGTATTATTTCAGAGATTTTGACTTTCATACTGCAGTTTTTCTCTGACTCATCTGGTCATATTTTACAAATGTTTACTGCCATCCTACTTTCTTTTATGTTGTATAAAGAATTCTGTGATATGTCTGTTGATTCGTAGGTTAGTATGCCGATCTCACAGTGGGAATGAACATTAGTTTGAAGCACAAATTCTAAAAATTGAAAACAGCCAGGAGTGTACAAGAAGATAATATTTAATTGCAGTTCATTTTGAGAAACTTCTCGAAGATGAAATCGCATTTATTGTAATATAAATAATTTTACTAGGAATGAAGTTATTGGAAGAAATTTTATGCCTTTCTCAAACATAATGTATTTATGATCTAGTTTTATTTAAACAAAGATTTGTTATGTTGTACAGGGTGAGGCAGTGAAACGGCACGATTTCGATAGTGGTTGTCGGGCGCGGAGGGGGGTTGCGAGAGTGGGGGAAGTGACCTTGGGCGTCTAGAGTGGGGGAAGTTTCAGTACAGGCGTCTAAAGCTAGCGAAATGAGGGATGCTCAACTACCGGACCTACCGATAGATGGCTCTAGCGCGTGCTGGCAAGAGATCATACCATTGAGTGTCCGCCATATCTGAATTTTGCAACAAACGAAGTGTCAAAACACGGATGAAAACGTTTTTCGTTCTGCGCCCTCATAAGTATTTTATATTGGATCTTCTAGATAATCTACACATCAACATAATGAAGTGTTTCTAATCTAGCGAGAAAAAACAGTGACAGTTCGGCTATGAAATTCTTAAATTCGAGTGTGTTTTGAAAGTTTGACAAGCAGACCTTATAAATTCTTTACTATTAATTTTATGAGTGCTTTACTTATTTGCCCGTTTTAAAACACTACTTAAGATTCAATGGAGGTCAACAAATTACCTTACTTGCCGAAGCTTTTAACTATAGGTATAATTCGGAAAATCAAGTGTGGACAACAGTGAAGACGTCTCTTGAAAAAAAGTTGACATTGTTTGCTTAGGGGTATCTTTACCGACAACAGAAATTACAACTGAACTATTAAAGTATTACTTACGTATAAACGGAAAAAAATCGTTATTTTTTCTTTATCTGAAGTGATGCATTACCAATCTGCATATATGCTGACACTGTAATTGCAACATGCACTTACGAATTTGGCTCTCTCTTTGATCAGAAATTTAAATGCCATGATTTTATTAACGCCTGTACATGACACGGTGCATTTAAACTGAGTGATAAGGTAGAAGCACCAGTTTTTAACAGTGCTTCAGTCTTTGATACGAGACAAGAAATACATTTAAATGAGACAAACACAAAGGCCAACGTTAAGGCTCGTCTTAAATGCATGACTTGTATCATTTGGAAGTTAAGACTAGTAATAATATTATATTGGACTGATCCATGATGATGTAGGAAGTCAAGGAACTTGTGGAAAATAACCTCGATCACAGCTGTTAATTTTAAGTTTGGGGTGTCTTAAAACTGTAATTTTCCAGTCTGACACCCAAACAGTTTTAAAATTGAATTCAAAACATGTCAGTGAGCAAAATTAATTACACTTTGAATTACAACCATGGAATTTTATTTCTGTGAATCTTGGTTCCAGTCTTTGACACGGTGTCAATCACTGGAATGACTGGTTGTTAGTATATGGCCCAAGCAAAAAACAAACCTGAAAGCGAAAGCTGCAGAAGCAGGCCAGACAGGCACTCCAATGGCTGCTACAATCTGTGTAAGACAAGGGTGACATATTGCAAATTTAATGTAAAAAGTTCCATATTGTCTGAATTTGTCCTATACTGACTAGTCCAGTCAATTTTCTTATCTGCAAAAGTACACTAGCCAATACGAGTGGCACAAAGGTAGTGCCACATTACAAACTATCCGGTAACAACAGAAGTATTGGTGGACAATGTAAACCTGAGAAATTCTAAATTGGTTTGAAGAAATAGAACAGTATTTAGAAAAAGAGTAACATTTTGAAAATGACAAATGACGCAAGAAGTGTTTTCAGTTTTTATGGAAGCTCGCTTATTTTTTTTCCTCTCTCTTCTCCATTATCAAGGGAAAAATGTGATAACATAAAAGTGCAAGAAAGTTGTGTACAATGTTGGAAATGAAAAAGAAAATCTCACTATGCTTCCTCCTCCATGTGAAGAGTATTCGTGTAATAATAGCTAATAGCATACCAAGAACATGAGGATGTCATAGTGGAGATTTGTTTTCTGGTACAGACATCTGATACAACTATTCCACAGCAAAACGTACTTTCAATAGGTGTGGTACCAATGCACTCCCATAGGATAACAGAATATTATGTCCTCCAGGAATCACATACAGCATGAACTGTACAGCAACTACAATGCTTTGTGAGCAAGTAATAACAGTCAGTATCTTTAATTTAACATAACTCTTGACTCCCATAATTACCTGCTTATATGTGTGCTTGTACTACAGGTTATTGGTAAAGCAAATACTAATTGAATAGGTCTTCACACTTTTGATACTTAGCAGAAATTCTGAAAAAAGTAAATTGTTTTATTACTGTATCACCTCTATGGTGAATTAAGTGGTACTGACTGGTTTCTTTGAACATTTAATAAAAGCCTTCTTTTTTACCTGCTATTGATAAAGAGCCATTCCAAGTTCTGTACAGAACAATCTCTCGCATTTTTCATGAGGTTTGTTATTCTGTACACTAATATTTCTTCTTCTATATGGTAAATAATGCATTCAGACTGTGTTGGTATTAAAGGCAATTCATGAAATAAATTATATTTAAACCATAAAATTAAAGGTTCCACATGGCACATGAAACATACCTTGCTACACACATGTATGTACAGATTCCAAAGTGTCTGTGAATTTGAGTTACAAACTTTTTAAAATATAAATATGAAGATCACAATACTTTGGGTCTGCAATAACTCAAACGTAAAATACTTTAGTTCCCTATGGGAAACTTTGTTCTTTACTTGACACGTGCAACTGCTTTCACTCTTAATGGAAAACTAAATGGTTTATGTTAAAGTTAACCAGCAAAAAGTGTAACCATTGTTACATAATTTCTGTGAAGTAAGATTCCTTAATGTTATTTCCTTCCTTTGTCATCATAACTTGATAATTTCAGTTCCGTATGGGACATATGAACTAACAAAAAGAAATGCTTTTATTACTATGACCAAACAAAATCTTTTTAACATGTAGTACACAGTTCAAATCAGCAAAAAGTGTAACCGTATAATTAAGGTAAATGTTTATGAAAATTAGGCATGTAACATGAATACTGAAATTTCCTAGATTTCCAAGTGTTCCTGTAATCACTGTATTCTGTAATTTGTAGTGCTAGAAATTTAATTCTAGATGATTATTTGCATTCTCTTCCACCCCCCACCCCCCCTCAACACAGGAAAATATAATGGAAAGACATCCTAGCAAAATAAAGACAAAATTCAGAAAATTAGGTTTTGCCTGACTCAGGCCCCCTTATTTCAGAATGGTTCTAAAGTAATAAGAATGCTTATGATCAACTGGAACATTGTGTTCATTATAGGAAGTATTAAAACAAGAATTAACAGGGTAACAATTTTATTGCATGATCTCTGTTCATCATAAATACCTCACAGTCTACTCACTGTATCTTTACAAATTAATTATATTTTTTGTGACACATCAAAACAAAGAAACAAAGTGCTCTGATATGCATGCCTATAATACAAGAAATAAAGACTGCTACTACAGACAAAGAACAAAATTAAAAACACCAGACCATAGTCCATGTATTAGTGGTCAAATATGGTACAACAGATTACCGAGCTCTATAAGGTGCCACAAAGGGAACTTATTCAAAGAGAAACTGAAACATTTCTTGATCGACAAGTGTTTATACTCTTTAAGTGAATATTAATATTAAACTAAAATAAATTATTGAATATATATATATATATATATATATATATATATATATATATATATATATTGTACTAAACTCCTAAAAAATGCTATGACGTTTACAAAAGACACCAGTTGGTGTCTCCATGCAAAAAAATACAATAAATAAACAACAAATAAATAAATAAATGTTGCAGAGTATCCACAAACATTACTGTTTGAAACATAGGGCCACTGCATACTCCATTATATCACACCCATTCTGTGATTAAACTGTTTTCTTAAAGTGAAAAATTCAAGTTAACATAGTTATTGAGGGAAATATTTTCTCAGACAGAAAGCCATCTGTCAAATAAGTCTCAGAACAATTTTTTCATTAATTTCTCACAAATCACCTGTTTTTAATGCAAGTGCTGACGGAAAGCCATCTGTCAAATAAGTCTCAGAACATTTTTTTCATTAATTTCACACAAATCACCTGTTTTTAATGCAAGTGCATATTTTGTAACACCAAACATGTTAAAATAAGCTTATATAATAAACAATTATAATTTTGTTACAATATCTACACAGGACGTAAAGAGTTAATTTTACTTCAATGTGATTCATCTTTTGAAGTTCATCATTACACAACAAATCTATGGACAAAATAGTTTTAAAAAATCTGTCAAAATGTCACACCTATCTGCATGGAATGTCCCATTACATAATTTTTCCAATTTGAGCACTATACATTATTAAACAATATGAGTTTATTTAACTTCTGCCTAATACTTGATCTGTTGTTTAAAATTTTCTCAGCAGGCTTTTTTTCCGTATGTTTTTAAGTGTATGCAGGAGTATAGGGATGCAATCTTACAAACAAGTTGAGTTTGATGTAAGTCCTCAATCCTAATTTCATAATGGTAATCATGACCAAGAGCAGGAAATGGGTAATCTACAAATTTATTTTTAACACAATGCAAAATCTTGGCCTGTATATATTTCTGTCGCATATCCCCAGCAATCACAAACATCTGAAACAGTTTCTGAGTATTCTACAACAGAGTACACGCAGTCACTTGTTTTAACGATTTTTTCCCGGTTAACAAAATTTACAAATGCATTTTTATTGGCCATATTGGGAAAAGCATAGAGAGAATCACATTCTAATGCAGATTTAACTACTGGTGGCTTCAGTATGTGAAGACAGTCTTTGCATGTGATCTGCCTTGAAAGGCGCAATGACACATACCCTGCAATATAATAGGAGAGTATGTTTTACTTGTAAAATGAGAACTTAATGTTATCATCAAGAAGTGCACACCACTTCTTTACTTCATTTTCTGCAGCAGTTTCATCACTTTCTACTACATGCTTTCTTGCATGAAAATCATAAACAGGTGGCAAACAACACACATTAAAATTTGAGCAATTCCCATTCATTGCAGTGACACTGTTACCCAAGAGCAACTTTCTCAAGGCACATTTGAACTGGTATGCATTTGGATTGTTGTTCCAACCACATCTGGACCGAATGCGGGGGGAGGGGGGGGGGGGAAGAAGCTCTATGTGGTCTTGTGACATGTTAGCAAATACACTCCTGGAAATGGAAAAAAGAACACATTGACACCGGTGTGTCAGACCCACCATACTTGCTCCGGACACTGCGAGAGGGCTGTACAAGCAATGATCACACGCACGGCACAGCGGACACACCAGGAACCGCGGTGTTGGCCGTCGAATGGCGCTAGCTGCGCAGCATTTGTGCACCGCCGCCGTCAGTATCAGCCGGTTTGCCGTGGCATACGGAGCTCCATCGCAGTCTTTAACACTGATAGCATGCTGCGACAGCGTGGACGTGAACCGTATGTGCAGTTGACGGACTTTGAGCGAGGGCATATAGTGGGCATGCGGGAGGCCGGGTGGACGTACCGCCGAATTGCTCAACACGTGGGGCGTGAGGTCTCCACAGTACATCGATGTTGTCGCCAGTGGTCGGCGGAAGGTGCACGTGCCCGTCGACCTGGGACCGGACCGCAGCGACGCACGGATGCACGCCAAGACCGTAGGATCCTACGCAGTGCCGTAGGGGACCGCACCGCCACTTCCCAGCAAATTAGGGACACTGTTGCTCCTGGGGTATCGGCGAGGACCATTCGCAACCGTCTCCATGAAGCTGGGCTACGGTCCCGCACACCGTTAGGCCGTCTTTCGCACACGCCCCAACATCGTGCAGCCCGCCTCCAGTGGTGTCGCGACAGGCGTGAATGGAGGGACGAATGGAGACGTGTCGTCTTCAGCGATGAGAGTCGCTTCTGCCTTGGCGCCAATGATGGTCGTATGCGTGTTTGGCACCGTGCAGGTGAGCGCCACAATCAGGACTGCATACGACCGAGGCACACAGGGCCAACACCCGGCATCATGGTGTGTGGAGCGATCTCCTACACTGGACGTACACCACTGGTGATCGTCGAGGGGACACTGAATAGTGCACGGCACATCCAAACCGTCATCGAACCCATCGTTCTACCATTCCTAGACCGGCAAGGGAACTTGCTGTTCCAACAGGACAATGCACGTCCGCATGTATCCCGTGCCACCCAACGTGCTCTAGAAGGTGTAAGTCAACTACCCTGGCCAGCAAGATCTCCGGATCTGTCCCCCATTGAGCATGTTTGGGACTGGATGAAGCGTCGTCTCACGCGGTCTGCACGTCCAGCACGAACGCTGGTCCAACTGAGGCGCCAGGTGGAAATGGCATGGCAAGCCGTTCCACAGGACTACATCCAGCATCTCTACGATCGTCTCCATGGGAGAATAGCAGCCTGCATTGCTGCGAAAGGTGGATATACACTGTACTAGTGCCGACATTGTGCATGCTCTGTTGCCTGTGTCTATGTGCCTGTGGTTCTGTCAGTGTGATCATGTGATGTATCTGACCCCAGGAATGTGTCAATAAAGTTTCCCCTTCCTGGGACAATGAATTCACGGTGTTCTTATTTCAATTTCCAGGAGTGTACTTCAGAGGAGATTCAACGTGAAGCATACTTGTCAGAGCTAGTGGAGTCGAAGTCTGTGGAGCTAATGAAACATTCATTTTTCTATTTACATAACTTATATGTTGTCCTGATAGTTTGTTGGCAAATGTCATACCTTCTTCTTCTTGTACCTTGTTCAATTGCTCAATGAAATGCCAATTGGGGACTCAATAGCAGATACTTCTGCTAGAGCATTTCTGGCAAACTTAATCATATGACGCATGTCCAAGATACAATAAACATTGTAGCTTTTAAAATCACCCTTGGAAAAATTTAAAGTACAGCAAGTGTACATTAAGTGCTTATATTTACCTTGCAGCCATCACATGTAACACACCAATCCCTAATGCCAGAACTATGCAGCCTCTCTAAAGTAGATTTTATCAGTGTGGCCTGATTATTTGCCTGTACACC
Source organism: Schistocerca cancellata (assembly GCF_023864275.1). Lineage (NCBI taxonomy): Eukaryota > Metazoa > Arthropoda > Insecta > Orthoptera > Acrididae > Schistocerca > Schistocerca cancellata. The sequence continues at coordinate 777,563,995 of NC_064629.1, read as the reverse complement.
ATTGATAAAGAAATATGCAATCGGTCATATAAATTTGCCTTTAATAGAGACAAGCATAAAAACCAGAGCCTCAGATGCCTCTATTACTTCTTTTGACTGAGGCACTTTCCCACCAAACTCCAAAAAACCTGTGTATTGCTTAGTTCCTTGGTCCCAAACTACTTGCTTCCTAATTGCCATACTGTCTACAATTAGACATGAATCGCTGAACTGGTCCCTTACAATTGGGTTCAAATCAATGTACTTAAAAACATCTTTTAAGAAGCCAGGTTCACAGTCTACACTTGCCACCCATCTGGAAATCAATAATTTATGGGGCAGAGGCATTAATTTTTGCAGGTATTCATATGCTGCTGGTGAATAAAAGTACACAGTCATCGCAAACATTTTTACATTTGTTGTGTATCTATTACCCTTTGACGAGAGAGAGTTGTTCACTAAATTGCACACTAATTCCACTCGTGTTCCTTTCTGATGACTGAGGAAGTTATGTAACTTTTTAGGAAGATGCCCCTTCTCCTACAATGAACTTATGATGTCATCCACGGAAAACACTTTCTTCTCTCTTCTTCGAAGTTTTCCACGGACGCTCTTCAGTTTAAGTTTTAATACGTGCACAATGTCTGAGAAAAAAATTGCAAGTTTCGGTCGCCTTGTCTTCCATTTCTACTTTCGACTGTATACCACAATCAATTACTTAAGAACCAACTGCACTCTGAAATAAAGAAATAATTTCGTTATATATGATTGAAATAACGCAAGGCTTGATGAAAAAATACTATAAGAAAACTTTGGGGGTGTGAAAACATCCTTATACTAACGTTTTCGACACAATTCGCAGCTTCTGCATTGGATAAATGGAACATGCTTTTCACGGAAGAATTCTCATTGACAACATTCTCCACGCAATCAGTAGCTTCTGCAGAGGGCAAATCAAGCACGGATTCCAGGACAGAACGCTAAAAACAAAAATATGGATCTGTATTACAACATTGCTTAGACCTATGTAGCCCATTTGTGTCCGCACGAAATAAATTCACAAAAGTCAAAAGCACACACATAGCAAGGAAATTAATTAGCTACCTCAAATGGAGAAGCATCGTTGTCACTCAAAATCCTAACAACATGTCGTCGTGGCTGTTTATTTGGTGGCATCAAATGTATCGGAAAGTCAAAAACTGATGGCACTGCTTCGGGTCTGAGACGTTTCTTCCACGTTCCAGGGCTCACTACGTAATCACCTTGTCGGAAAAGGTTTCCACAAAGAAAACTGCAAGACGTAGGATTAAAATCTTTCCGCTTCACGGAAGTAATCCACTTCTTTAGCAGCTCTGGGTGTTTTAGAGGAAACCTGTTCAAAAACATCGAATTAGCAAACGCACTAAGTCTGTATTGTTATCGTATTGTATCGGTAGTCCTATTACCTGTGAAATAGTAAGTCACTTTCCTTACTCCATCGCTTCGTACAATTGAAAGCGGAACAAGAAATCACCATTTCGATAATCCTTAATTCCTTATACACCGTACAGACCGAGAGAAACTTCTTGGCAAATTCAAATATGGCGGGCAAAACAGACGATAGTAATCAGCTGGTAGAGCCATCTATCGGCAGGTCCGGTAGTTGAGCATCCCTCATTTCGCTAGCTTTAGACGCCTGTGTTTCAGTAGACATGGAGCGTTGGTCGAGTGCGCAACGTGCATATGCCGTAAAGGCATATTACAAAAACGCGGATAGTGTGGTTGGTGCTCAACGCGCCTTTCGTCGTGAATTCAACCTGCCGCCACAGGCTCCCGTGCCATCAAGGAAAGCCATTCTCCTTTGGGTTAAAACCTTTGAAGCTACTGCTAGCACAACAAATTCGAATTCGACAGGAAATTAACAACATTCCAGTACAGATGCTACGAAACGTCATGGGACAATTTCATCTCAGGCTTAGACAATGTGTGCAAAACCAAGGACGACACCTCACTGACACCATATTTAAAAAATGATTGTTTTTAAGTTAAATCTTTAATTTCCACTCTTGTACTTGAGATCCATGTTCAACTATTATGATTTTACTTGTAAATAAATCTTTGGTGGTTTTACAAAATCGTGCCGTTTCACTGCCTCACCCTGTATTACTGCTATCTTGAAATAGCACAAGGTGAACAATTATGAATTACTAATACTTTGGTAGTGAGGGGTCAAACTAAAAACATATTTTACTGCCACAAAGTAGTTGTAGTCAGCACCTGTATCAGAAAATATTAAGTTTTATTAAGTGGAAAAAGTCAATATGTAATAAAAATATTAGGTTTACTTTTGTAAACTATGTCAGTATGTATCTATCCTTGTCGAAAGAAAAGGCTTACTGGAGGAGGGCAACTGTCAGATCAATGGGATATGAATATAATGAAATGCTTGAAAAATCAGTTACAATGTAATGTATTTCTTGGTTGAAAGTATATGCTGTGTAATGAAAGAGGTATTTGAATTATATGTAGAGTGTCGTTTGACTAGGGGTTATTGTCACTGTGTTTGGGATACTATGGTGATATTTGACTTTATGATGTAATTTGAGGTTTATGTGATATTATGAGGGGTTTATTACGATCACAGGAAATACTGAGATGATGTTTGTGGTGTATACTCTGATGATTATAGGGATCATGATGATGCTAGATAAAAGATGTGTTGGGTCCCACTGATGTTCCATTTTCTAATTTATATTATTCTTGTTCATGATTTTACAATGAGAGAAATGTTGGAGATCAGTTAGTATTGTTTACCAAAGTAAAGTTTTGATCTGTGAGCATGATCATGAGTTACTGAAGTGCTTGCTGTCAGTCTAATATATCTGTGGTATGTAAATTTTGACTGAAACTCTGTCAGGGTTGATATAGGAATGATGTGAATGGAACAACAAGAAAGGTATAGATGAAATTATGATTACAATGATGTTCTTATTGTGGTCTTCAGTCTGGTTTGATGCAGGTCTCCTTGCTATTTTACACTGTGCAACCCTCTTCCATCCCGAGTAACTGTTGCAACCTACATCCTTCTGAATCTGCTTAATGTATTCATCTCTTAGTCTCCTTCTATGATTTTTGCTCTTGACACTTCCCTCCAAAACTAAATTGATGATCCCTTGCTGCCTCAGCAAGTTAAGTTGTGCCACAAATTCCTCTTCTCCCCAATTGTATTCAGCACCTCCTCATTAGTTATGTGATCTTCCCATATAATCTTCAGCATTCTTATAAACACTTCCTGACACTTAAACCTATCCTCAATGTTAACAAATTTCTCTTCTCCAGAAATGGTTTCCTTGCCATCACCAGCCTAGATTTTATATCCTATCTACTTTGACCATTGTCAGTTATTTTGCTTCCCAGATAGCATATTATTTAAGTGTCTCATTTCCTAATCTAATTCCCTCAGCATCACCTGATTTAATCCAACTACATTCCATTATCCTCGTTTTGCTTTTGTTGATGTTCATCTTACATCCTCCTTTCAAGACACTGTCGATTCCGTTCAACTGCTCTTCCAAATGCTTAGCTGTCTCTGACAGAATTCCACTGTCATTGACAAACCTCAAGGTTTTTATTTCTTCTCCCTGGATTTTAAATCCTACTCCAAATTTTTCTCTTTTGCCCTTAATGCTTACTCAACACAGACTGAATAACATCAGAGGCTTCAACCCTGTTTCACTATTTTCTCAACAACTGCTTCCCTTTCGTGCCCCTCAACTCTTATTAACTGCCATATGGTTTCTGTACGACTTGAAAATAGCCTTTTGCTCCCTGTCTTTTACCTCTACCACCTCCAGAATTTGAAGGAGAGTATTCCAGTCAACAATTTCAAAAGCTTTCTCTGAGTTTACAAATGCTTTAAAAATAGGTTTGCCTTTTCTTAATCTATCTTCTAAGGTAAGTCATAGGGTCAGTATTGCCTCATGTGTTCCTACATTTCTACACAATCCCCTGATCCTCCCCGAGATCAGCTTCTACCAGTTTTTCCATTCATCTATAAAGAATTTGTGTTAGTATTTTGCAACTATGACTTATTAAACAGAGAGTTCAGTAGATTTCACACCTGTCAGCACCTGCTTTCTTTGGAATTGTAATTATTATAGTCTTCTTGAAGTCTGAGGGTATTTCGCCCATCTCATACATCCCGCTCACCAGGTAGAAGAGTTATTTTGATGGGGTTATAAAGTGATTCAAATATTTTACATTGCCTGTGACAAGCTAGTCAGTTACTTAGAAGTCACACAGAGGTCAACCATTTAACTAAGCATTCAGATTCCATGTGCAACAATATTAATGTGCAACCTCCTGAGAGTGGTGAGTATGAAGGACTTCATCTTTGATATTGATCTTATGTAAATTACACAGCCACATACTGACTACACCACAGGCTAACTTACACAATTGATGACACTTGCACTAGGATAGAATTGCCCCCACCTCACATTCTTCGGATAGCAACCAGTAAATCTTGATCACACATCATAGTTTTATCAATTATTTTAGTTATACAGTAGTATTTAGGGCATGTGTGAATTTTACTACTCTTTGTGTTTTATCCCATTTAGCATGTTATTTATTTGCGTTCATGTATTGGTTTTGTGGCTTCTGAGCCACATCCATGAATTTAGCATCTCAGCATTAGTACCTGTATTGCAAACAAAGTCTGTAGGGGAAATTTTGTGTTATTTGTTTACTAGGTTAGAGTGAGGTAGCAGATTAAGTATACTTCCAAATAGTTATACTTCAAAATAGTTATTTCTTGGGTCATGCCAGTTTTCTTTCTCTCTCCTTTTTGTGAATCTTGACAAGGAATAGAGTGAGGTTCTTACACAGTCAAGTGCAAATAGATTTCTGTAACAGTATGGAACATGTAAATAACAGAGGTGTGGACTTATCCACAAACAAATTGGCTAGCTTCCCCATGGAGTAGTTTGTCATAAGTACAAATGACAGCCATTTTCAACTGATAAATGATGAGTTACAGGACCATGGACATAACAGTATAAACAATTTTGAATACAAAGATGATAGGAACCATGTAGAAGCTATAGTCACTATCAGAAATTCAGAAAAAAAGATAGAAGATAGACTGATACTGCGACACCAACGCCATAGCACTAATAAATCTTGGGTATCATAACCAATTATAGGCGCAAATTATGAACCGCTGCCTGATCCAGTGATTGCTCTCGTTGGTCAGATAAAGAAGCAGATTGAGGAAGCAGAAGAGGCATGACAGAGGAGGCAGGGAGAAAAGACAGCATGAGGCAAAACAATTAATGAAGAAAATCACTGAATATATGAATGAGTTTGGGGACAAATTACAGAAATATGCAAACTTAGTGCAGAGGCAAAAAAAGATGAATGTCTTAACCAAATAGAGGCAACAGGGGCTAAGAAAATTGCTCTTGTTGCTGACAATCATGAAAAACTAGCGAGGTCCAGGGCAAAAAAGAGACCTAAAATCTTGGCATAGGGGCAAAATGCAGTAGTGGAGAACACCAGAAGTGATACCAAAGTGGTCAATTGTTTAGCTGATGTTGAGCAAGCATTGAGAACGGTAATGTCAAGAACTTGTGCTGTGGAGTTGATATGCAGATGTTCAAGCCACTTGGTACGGACAGTGCTGACAGGTTGTGCAGACAGCTGTAGTACACAAGCGACATCATGTGCCAAGTCCAGTGCACACCCACATGATCTCATTGTGCCAATGAAGGAGATTACACATGACAATTTTTTTTGATAATTCAGGTAGATGTGAGAACCACAGAAAACATGAGCTTTCCCACGATGTGGAATAAATCCGTATGACAGACTCAGTGAGATGCACAAGTGTGAAGGATGAACCCACATTCGACCACAGCATTTTCTTTCTGTATTGAAATTTCAAAATTTTAAAGAAAACTGTAACACACTCCATCCAAAGATTTGGATAGGACAGTTGAGCTGCTCAATACCATATTCATGGCCCCTCAGTGCAAAGCTGAAATTCATACATGTGTATATGGATGAAAAGACCACAGAAAGAATGTAAGATGTTGCAGAAAATTCCAGCACCTTCAAGGAGGTCAGGGAGGCAATTCTCACTAACTATTGGTCACAAGAAATACAGGATATGGCAAAGCAGGAAATCATAATGTAGACTGAACTCAAATCATCAGGATACAATGGACCAATAAAGATGTTTGAAATTTTATTAAAGAGTAATCAGTTCTTGAATGTGCCGTGTAGCCCAGCGAAGGTAATGAAAGGCGGCAAGCTCTTCTGGCCAATCCTCTCCCACTGGAAGGACCATCAGGCCCTCCCCCTTTCATTTTTTTCTTTCTTTATCATGCAAATTTTGTCAGAATCATTATGTTAAAATTTCTTTTCCTTTATTAATATAAAATGTGAAGGACGATTAGTGGTGACTGACTGCACTGTTCCTGCATGACTTGGGAGTCCGTAATGGAATCAAACTCTTTTCTCTATACTGTTTTTCGATTGATGGACGTGACTGCTGCATTTAAGATGAGAGGCAGCAGCCAATGAGTGTGTGCATGCCACAGATAGATGCACAGTGGGCATCGGTAGTGGAAGAGCCGCTCTCTCTGCTCATGTGTATGATGGATGTAATGGTAGATACATTTTTGGGAGTTTTTGTTGGAGAGTAGAGGCTTGACACTCACTGCTTTGCTATAGCAGAAGTAAGTCATTTTATCTTGACCATATCTATGGAGAGTTTTCTCTTCCCACCATCTGGCCAAAACTTAATTTTTTTCTCGGCCACAGCCGGCCGGAGTGGTGTCCTTAGGTTAGTTCTAAGTTCTAGGGGACTGATGACCTCAGATGTTAAGTACCATAGTGCTCAGAGCCATTTGAACCATTTGAATTTTTCGCGGCCACAAAACAAGCAATCTACTGATCGGAGATCATCTGCTGGCATGTAACACAGCAGCCTACTTTACTGCATTGGCATCATCCTCACACAGCTGACAACTTCACACTGTATGACTGCTGCACTGGTAACATTTTGCTGCTTTAGCAAGTAGGGCAATTATAAGCCATTAACCTGCTCTCTCATTGCGCTACTGTTTATGCAGTGGCTGCACTGAGAGTCTTTATTGCGTGCTCACCTAATCTTCCACACGTGTGATCAACTACTTGGACATAATAGGCAAATCTGTATGTTATGATTAACAGCGTGCCACTCACCGTAGGTTGGAAACCAACACTCATTTTCAATTTAAAATTTTCGTTTTGATGTTAGGGGAGGGGTGGGGGAGCCTCAATGTGTTTTGTGAATTAAAACATGCTACAAGTAGGTTGTATCATTACTATTACTGTTATTATTATTATTATTATTTCTTTTTCTTTACTTTCTCAGACTGTTAAGTCTGGTTAAAAATGGAACGTGACGCGGACCTTGATCAAGCGTGACTTCCTTGTAACTGCATGGTATATGTTATACTGCATTTAGGAACTTTTGGATAATTGAACATTATTATTATTATTATTATTATTATCTATTTGATTGACTAGTTTCAATCTGTGGTCATTTTTAAGCACATACCTTAAGCTTCAACGTCCATTTTACATTACAGGTAATATATCACTGGTACATATCTGCCACATACACACAGAAGCAAGATGTATTCCCGTCAACATATACCAATGATATATTATAATGTAAAATGATGATGGAAGCTTGATTTGATTTGATTTTAGCAGGGAAGCTAAAACAGCTTTGGTCTAAACCACTACTGCCCGCACCGAAACCAGGTTCATTGTGCGGTATTGCTCCCTGTATATCTAGTAAAGCCAATCAGTGCCCTTAAATAGTGCAGGGAGTCCCTTTACCAGTTTTTTGTTAGACACAGTTTCTTCAGGTCTAGTTGTCTGTGTTTCTTGCTCTCCAGTGCCTTGCGTTCGAAGATGAGGCGAGATGCAGTTTCTTCACTGTTGTCACAGATCCTACATTTAGGGTTTTCTTCTATTATACCCATTGTATGTAGGTGTTTTTTGAAGTTCCCATCGCCGGTCATCAGTCCAACCATGAGTTTAATCTCTTTCCTGTTCAAGCACACGATTACACGGCTTCTTTTAAAACTTGGCTTCGGCATCATTAACTTACCATGTTTTTGTTTATAGACCTTGGTCCATTATTCTACATGCTGTCTTCTAATCCAGTTCTACAGTTCTAGTTTGATCATAGCCTTGGTGATTGTCAGGACAGGTTCTGGTCCAATGAAGGGAATCTATGCCCCCATCCTGGCCAATCTGTCAGCTTGTTTATTGCACCGATCCCTGAGTGGCCATGGACCCACACTAGGTTTACGCTATTGCTTCCCTCTAACTCCACCAGAGCCCTGTGACATTCTGCAGCAATCTTAGATCTTGTTGCAGGGGCTGCCAATGTGTTCAGGGCTGCCTGGCTGTCTGAATAAATGTATATGCTATGGTCCTTGTAGCATCTACTCATATTCTCCTCCACACATGCCCTGTTTGCAGTAATTTCAGCTTGGAGTACCAATGCCAGTATTCCTAAAGAGATGATGCCTTCCAGTCTTGGCTGAACCACATACATCTTTATTACTTTATTACTTTACTTTATTACTTTACTTTATTACTATATCTTCATCATTTACCAGCCATGGCTGGACAGACTGCATCACAAATACAATGTTTATCAACTAACATTTATACAACACCATATACAAAATTTATATTACAAATAAAAGAAAATATTTATGCAGTGCACAAAAACACATAGAACATAGAGAAAATGAAATATAACTAAACAGGAAAGTAAAACTTCATAGCAGCAAATGAAAATACCATAAAGCAAAATGTTTGCAAAACCATGTGGGTCACACACATAAAGTTTCGTTTTGGCAAAATATGTACTTTAAGTAAAACACAAAATTAAATGTGCAGTTAACTGAGAACATAAAAAGGAGATTAAATTTAGGCAAAATTATATATAAAACATAACAATATTTATTATTTTGTCCATTCACTAGAACCACTGTTGAAAAACTCTTCCAAGGAATATAGTGGATGTTGTTTCAAGTCCTGAGCAATTTTTTTCCGAAATAATTCAGGTGGCAGGGATTTCACTTCAAGAGGCAGTTGATTGTACATTTTTAGGGCAACTGTTGGAAAGCTGTCTTGTGTGCTTGATAGGCGACACCTTGGCACTTCAATGATCCTCTTACAGCGAGTGTCATGATTATGTATTTCTTGTCTTATGCTAAAATTCCTTTGCTTTTCTTTTATATAAATGAGGCAGAAAAACACAGACTGGCTAAAAACAGTCATTATGCCTAGCCTGGTGAAAACAGGCTTACAGTGGTCCAGTCTTTTGCTAGAGGATATGATCCTGATGGCTTTTTTTGTAATAGCAACACATCTTTGCAGCCTGAGGAGTGTTCCCACAACAACAGTCCATAGCTAATGTGGCTGTGGAAGAGTGCATGGTAGACTATTGTGAGAATCTGTTCAGTTATTACCCTCTTCAGCTTCCTCAGGAGGTATATCACATGAGAAAATTTGGTGCGTACATATGCAGTGTGATCATTCATGCAGAGTTTGCTGTCAATCTTGATGCCCAGTAGTCTGAAAGTCCCCATGTTTTCTTGCTCTTCAATATTGGTTAGACTACAGATCAAATGTTGGGTTTTTTCTTCATTCATCTTCATTTTATGTATGATGAACCATTCTTTTATTTCTTCAAACATCAAATTTGATGCACCAAGAGCTTCTGCGGCTGTATGTCCTTTGGCAATAAGGGTAGTGTCATCTGCAAACTGCAACATTTGACTATTTACAGCTCGTATCATTGACATATGAGGAATAGGAGAGGTCCTAAGGCTGATGCTTGGGGCACTCCATGTTACAGTTTTTGTTCAAGAGAAGTTGCTCCGTGCACTGATACTACCTGCTTTTGGTTTTCCAGAGAAGATTGGAGTGTTGATAGAACAACACCACCAACACCATAGCATCTTAACTTGGCTATTAGTGTTGTGTGTGAGATGTAGTCAAAGGCTTTTCTGAGGTCACAGAGTGTCAGTGCCACACTCTCTCTCTTCAAAACTCTGTCGAATCATTTTTAATAAGTCCAGTGTGGTTGTCACTGTTGATCTCCCTTTGCGGAATCCATGCTGTGTGTTTTGGAATAAGTTGTTTTCCTCAAAGTAATTCAGTACCTGGCAGCGCATCACAGACTCAGTAACTTTGGCTGGTACTGGTACCACTGAGATTGGTCTGAAGCTGGACACTTCACATGGATCCTCCTTCTTATATATTGGTACTGTGCGTGCCAGTTTAAGGAAGTCTGGGAAGACACCAGAAGATAGACATTTGTTTATTACTATGGCTAGTGGCTGAGCTAATTCTGCAATAAATTTCTTTAGCAGTGTGCAGGACATGCCATAGATGTCTACACTTTCTGAGTGTTTGTAGGAGTTTACAATTTTTATCATGTCTTCAGGGTGTACTTCCTTCCAGTTTTGAATACTGCAACTATCTGCATTTCTTATGTTTGCAGTCAGATCTAGGTCAGAGTGTGGTATTTAACTCACAGTCTTTTCCACTATTCTGACAAAATATTCATTGCAGTCATCAGGGCTACATGAATTTAAACAGGAGGTAATCTTCTTTCTGTTCTCATTTACAAGATTCCAGGCAGCTTTACAAGGATTTTGGGCCTCTTTAATGTATATATCATTATATTTCTTTTTTGCTTCCTCTACTGCCTTCCTATAAGCTTTTTTGGCTTTTAGGTAGTTGTGGTGATGTAATTCTTTAGCTGAATGTCTAAAGCTGATTTCATTCGGTCCTTACACATTGTTACAATACACTTCAATTTATTGAGCTCGGGTGTGTACCATTGTTTCACATTGATAACTTTCTGCCTGCCTTGTGATTTGTCCACAGGATCCTTCACTGGTCTTACCAGAAACACGTCATCAAATATTGCTTTTAAGGTTTGGAACAGACGTAGGAAAGTATCACTGCCTACTAACTCTGCAATGTTCTGCTGCCAGTTTACGCAATAGATAACTGCTTTGAGATCATTTAGTCTCTCTCTTTTAACAAATCTTCTTTTGAATGTGTAGTTTGAATGCCATGTGCCTATCTGCAGTTTGCTCCTCATACTGGTTTCCATTACTAGCGCACAGTGATCTGCTATCATAGGTTCAACTACACTGAGTTTATAATTCCAGATGATGAAGTTAGTGATTATGGTGTCCAGGCATGCACCACCCCTTGTCGGGAGCTTATTTGCAATAAACAACCCATAACTGGTAATTAATCTCATAAAGACCCTCTGTCTGGCATCTCCATCTCCCCAGTGCCTTGGTCTGATTTCGACGCATCAGTGAACCAGCTACTGTCCTGTGTATGGTGTCGAACTGTTTTTTCCCACTGTATCCTGCTTTCAATTATTATGTTGTAAGGCTTGTTGAAGCAGTTGAGAGTTACTATATAGTCAGCCAGCATTTCCCCAGCCATTCCTATATTTACCTCACTCACCATTTTAGTGTGTGATTCTGGATATCCCAATGAGATCCAGTTTTTACCAGTTTTGAATCTGTAAGCACCAGCTGCTGCCTTCATCTTGACCCAAAGGTATAGTGGAGGCATGTCCAGCATGGCTTCCATCCCAGCAGTGGTGTGCTGCTAATTCTGCCTGTTATGGCTAAGCAGGCCAGTCTCTGCACCTTAGCAAGCTCCGTAGCTGCAACCTGCTGTTCTACCTTCTTCCACCACACTACTGCCCCGTAGGAGATCCTAGGTCTAACCACCATGGTGTATATCCAGTGGCATACCTCTGGGGCTTAGTCCCCACTTTTTGCCATAAGCCCTTCTTTTATTCACTAGAGTACTTTTGCATTGGAGCAGATACTCTTAATGTAGGGGGTCCATGTTAGTTTCTCATCTAAGGTTACCCCTAGATATTTCACTATCGCCTTCACAGGTAGAGTTTCATCGAAGAGCTTTAGATTCCAACTTGAGTGTTGGATATGCTTCTTCATGAATGGTACCACAACAGTCTTCTTAGGATTACCCTTAGATCCTGTTTAATGCACCAGTCTTGCACAATGTCCAATGCATCTTGTGCATATTCCTAACTGCGTCAGTAAATTTGCCAAGTATTTCCACGGCAAGGTCATCTGCATATCCTTGGCAAAAGCACTGTTAGGAATTTACTGCCTCAATGAGTTTGTTCACCACTAGATTCCACAATAATGGGGACAAAATTTCTCCTGTGGACAACCTCTAGTGGTGTTAATTACCATTTTTTCATTCATCACGGTGGCCTCTACCTTCCTTCCACTAAGCATGGCCCTAGTTCACCTACATACAGGGTGTTACAAAAAGGTACGGCCAAACATTCAGGAAACATTCCTCACACACAAATAAAGAAAAGATGTTATGAGGACATGTACCCCGAAACGCTTAATTTCCATGTTATAGCTCATTTTAGTTTTGTCAGTATGTACTGTACTTCCTCGATTCACCGCCAGTTGGCCCAATGGAAGGGAGGTAATGTTGACTTCAGTGCTTGTGTTGACATGCAACTCATTGCTCTACAGTACTAGCATCAAGCACATCAGTACGTAGCATCAAGAGGTTAGTGTTCATCACGAACGTGGCTTTGCAGTCAGTGCAATGTTTACAAATGTGGAGTTGGCAGATGCCCACGGGGCAATAGCCGTGGCGCGGTACATTTGTATCGAGACAGATTTCCAGAACGAAGGTGTCTGGACAGGGGAAGACCAAGAACGACGAGGACACCTGCAATGGACAAGGCAATTCTTCGTGCAGTTGACGATAACCCTAATGTCAGCGTCAGAGAAGTTGCTGCTGTACAAGGTAACGTTGACCACGTCACTGTATGGAGAGTGCTACGGGAGAACAAGTTGTATCTGTACCATGTACAGCATGTGCAGGCACTATCAGCAGCTGATTGGCCTCTACAGGTACACTTCTGCGAATGGTTCATCCAACAATGTGTCAATCCTCATTTCAGTGTAAATGTTCTCTTTATGGATGAGGCTTCATTCCAACGTGATCAAATTGTAAATTTTCACAATCAACATTTGTGGGCTGACGAGAATCCGCACGCAATTGTGCAATCACGTCATCAACACAGATTTTCTGTGAACGTTTGGGCAGGCATTGTTGGTGATGTCTTCATTGGGCCCCATGTTCTTCCACCTACGCTCAATGGAGCACGTTATCATGATTTCATACGGGATACTCTACCTGTGCTGCTAGAACATGTGCCTTTACAAGTACGACACAACATGTGGTTCATGCACGATGGAGTTCCTGCACATTTCAGTCGAAGTGTTCATATGCTTCTCAACAACAGATTCGGTGACCGATGTATTGGTAGAGGCGGACCAATTCCATAGCCTCCACGCTCTCCTGATGTCAACCCTCTTGACTTTCATTTATGGGGGCATTTGAAAGCTCTTGTCTACGCAACCCCGGTACCAAATGTAGAGACTCTTCGTGCTCGTATTGTGGACGGCTGTGATACAATACGCCATTCTCCAGGGCTGCATCAGCACATCAGGGATTCCATGCGACAGAGGGTGGATGCATGTATCCTCGCTAACGGAGGACATTTTGAACATTTCCTGTAACAAAGTGTTTGAAATGATAATTAATTGGACACCCTAGCTGCAAGCAGGCGTTGATATACTTCATTGGGGACATGTTGAAAATGTGTGCCTCGACCGGGACTCGAACCCGGGATCTCCTGCTTACATGGCAGACGCTCTATTCATCTGAGCCACCGCGGGCACAGAGGATAGCGCGTCTGCAGGGACTTATCCCTTGCACGCTCCCCGTGAGATCCACATTCCAAACATGTCCACAACACTACATTCGTAGTGCGCCTAATAGATGTTTGCCCATAATACTCATTACTCGTGGCAGATTAATCTACCAAGTCCCGTACGAGTTCGAGCATAGCGTGTGCGTTCGCACAAGAAGGTCAAAGGCCAGGAACCCATATTTTTAACTATATATTAGGCGCACTACGAATGTAGTGTTGTGGACATGTTTGGAATGAGGATCTCACGGGGAGTGTGCAAGGGATAAGTCCCTGCAGACGCGCTATCCTCTGTGCCCGCGGTGGCTCAGATGGATAGAGCGTCTGCCATGTAAGCAGGAGATCCCGGGTTCGAGTCCCGGTCGGGGCACATATTTTCAACATGTCCCCAATGAAGTATATCAACACCTGCTTGCAGCTAGGGTGTCCAATTAATTATCATTTCATTTCTAGCAAAGCTGCATGGTCATTGACGGTAACTGTTCTTGGGAACAGATACTACCGTCATATATACACTCCTGGAAATTGAAATAAGAACGCCGTGAATTCATTGTCCCAGGAAGGGGAAACTTTATTGACACATTCCTGGGGTCAGATACATCACACGATCACACTGACAGAACCACAGGCACATAGACACAGGCAACAGAGCATGCACAATGTCGGCACTAGTACAGTGTATATCCACCTTTCGCAGCAATGCAGGCTGCTATTCTCCCATGGAGACGATCGTAGAGATGCTGGATGTAGTCCTGTGGAATGGCTTGCCATGCCATTTCCACCTGGCACCTCAGTTGGACCAGCGTTCGTGCTGGACGTGCAGACCGCGTGAGACGACGCTTCATCCAGTCCTAAACATGCTCAATGGGGGACAGATCCGGAGATCTTGCTGGCCAGGGTAGTTGACTTACACCTTCTAGAGCACGTTGGGTGGCACGGGATACATGCGGATGTGCATTGTCCTGTTGGAACAGCAAGTTCCCTTGCCGGTCTAGGAATGGTAGAACGATGGGTTCGATGACGGTTTGGATGAACCGTGCACTATTCAGTGTCCCCTCGACGATCACCAGTGGTGTACGGCCAGTGTAGGAGATCGCTCCCCACACCATGATGCCGGGTGTTGGCCCTGTGTGCCTCGGTTGTATGCAGTCCTGATTGTGGCGCTCACCTGCACGGCGCCAAACACGCATACGACCATCATTGGCACCAAGGCAGAAGCGACTCTCATCGCTGAAGACGACACGTCTCCATTCGTCCCTCCATTCACGCCTGTCGCGACACCACTGGAGGCGGGCTGCACGATGTTGGGGCGTGTGCGGAAGACGGCCTAACGGTGTGCGGGACCGTAGCCCAGCTTCATGGAGACGGTTGCGAATGGTCCTCGCCGATACCCCAGGAGCAACAGTGTCCCTAATTTGCTGGGAAGTGGCGGTGCGGTCCCCTACGGCACTGCGTAGGATCCTACGGTCTTAGCGTGCATCCGTGCGTCGCTGCGGTCCGGTCCCAGGTCGACAGGCACGTGCACCTTCCGCCGACAACTGGCGACAACATCGATGTACTGTGGAGACCTCACGCCCCACGTGTTGAGCAATTCAGCGATACGTCCACCCGGCCTCCCGCATGCCCACTATACGCCCTCGCTCAAAGTCCGTCAACTGCACATACGGTTCACGTCCACGCTGTCGCGGCATGCTACCAGTGTTAAAGACTGCGATGGAGCTCCGTATGCCACGGCAAACTGGCTGACACTGACGGCGGCGGTGCACAAATGCTGCGCAGCTAGCGCCATTCGACGGCCAACACCACGGTTCCTGGTGTGTCCGCTGTGCCGTGCGTGTGATCATTGCTTGTACAGCCCTCTCGCAGTGTCTGGAGCAAGTATGGTGGGTCTGACACACCGGTGTCAATGTGTTCTTTTTTCCATTTCCAGGAGTGTAGTTTAAAAGTGTTTGAAGTCACGCTGGTACGTTCTGTTGCTGTGTGCTTCCATTCCATGATTAATGTGATGTGAAGAGAAGTAATAAAATGAGCTCTAACATGGAAAGTAAGCGTTTCCGGACACATGTCCACATAACATATTTTCTTTCTTTGTGTGTTAGGAATGTTTCCTGAAAGTTTGGGTGTACCTTTTTGTAACACCCTGTATAATGGTCCCTAGGTCATGCACCTCTGCTGTCCTAACCATGGAATTGCACGTTGTGTTACTAAAGGCCCCATCAATGTCCAGGAAGATGCAGAGAGCTATTTTATGAAAGTGAAGTGCTTTCTCCACCCTCCCAGTGAGTTGATGGAGAGCTGTCTCACATGATTTACCTGGTTGATATGTGTGTTGGTTTGAATGTAGAGGAGCCCTAGTTAGCCTCCTCTGCCCAACAGTATATTAACCAGTTTTTCCAATGGTTTAAGAATGAAGGAGGACAGACTGATTGGACTCATATCCTTGGCCTTAGTGTCATCAATTCTCCCTGGCTTTGGAATAAAGACAACCTTCACTGCCCTCCAGGCATTGGGAATGATTTCTGTTGCTAGGCTAACCCTGAATAACCTGCATAGGACTCTTATGAGATTCTCTCCTGCCTGTTGCAGGAGAGCTGGATAGATTCCACATGCGCCAGGTGATGTGAACTGTTGGAATGTTCCCACAACTCATTGGATCTTATTGAAGTCGACACACTCCTTGGCCAATTCCCAGTCCTCTCTTTGAGTATCTGAGAACTATTGTCTCTCAGGGATCCCATTCTGTCTATGTTATCTGCCAGAGCATCTTAAGGAAAGTGAGTTTTGAGAAGCA
This sequence comes from Schistocerca cancellata, assembly GCF_023864275.1. Taxonomy (NCBI): domain Eukaryota; kingdom Metazoa; phylum Arthropoda; class Insecta; order Orthoptera; family Acrididae; genus Schistocerca; species Schistocerca cancellata. The sequence goes on along the minus strand of NC_064629.1, from coordinate 777,547,358 downwards.
GTTCCAGCATCTCATGTGCTGTCTTTGTATATCCCCCATCCTCCCTCGACAAGCCTCCTGGATTAGTTGGTACTCTTGTGAGAATTCTGTGACATCTGGCTTGAGCAGCCATGCCATCCACTTCCTCACAGAATGCCTTCTGGGGTGCCTACTTTGCTTGTCTAATTGCATTGTTGTAGTTGACAAGGGCCTCATGGCATTTTGTCTCTTACATTACAATACGTTGTGTTACAATATTTGTCCTTTACGTCTCACAAGATTAAACAGTCTTCATACCTGTTTTCTTTGCATTTCCAAGTTATTGTTCCACCAAGGCACACTCCTATTTGTGCACTTCTTGGTGATTGCACAGTTGTCCTGGTATGAGGTCACTATGGCAGCTTCCTCAAACACTACTGGATTCCTCATCATGGTTATAATTTCTGATAAACTTTAGCCAAGGTCCCTCCTATGAGTCTCCCAGTCTCTTTTCCTGGGATTCCTATAGACTATGGTCTGTCTGATTCCCATTTCAACTTTGAATTTAATTACATGTGGTCTGATGAGGATGCCTCTAATGCCACATGCCATTGTTTGACATAGCTGCCCACCACCACAGAACCAAAGGTTATGTCAATTACTCCTTCCTTTCTGCTATTCCTGAATGTAGGTTCATCACCCCTATTCAGGACCTCCAAGTTGTTGCACAAGAGAAATTCAAGATGGTGATTACTTCTACTGTTGGTGTTTTTGCTGGCCACACTAAGTGTGGTTCGTCACCTTGACGATGGCAAGCTTCTGTCGGTCTCCTCACCTCCAATGGAGGAAGAAAGCTGTCTTCATACGGAAGGTATTCTGAGGCCACAACAATTTATCTCATGCTACCTTCCTCGCATTGCTGCATCCTGATGGTCACCAGGACACTGGAGCAGAAATCCATCATTGGCATTAAAAAAATTCCATTTCTCGCATAGATGCATGTTTTGGAGTTTTTTAAATTTCTAGCATATATCAGTTTACCTCCAGTGCCACTGAGGCCCAATACATCCCCTTTATATAAGTAGGGTTCTTATGTCAGGGCCATGTCCACTTCCTGTCTCTTCGGACAACGGCTCAGGGCAGCAGTGGCCCCTTTACTGTGCTGCAGATTAATCTGCAGCACCTCCAGTCTCCATCTGGCTGCCATCATTGCCTTGTAGATCTTTCATTACCCTGACAGCGACCTGCAAGAACCCTAAAAACAATTTTAGGTCTTCCTCTCGCATCACCTTCAGGGACTTCTCTCCGACCTCCACCACCAGGGTTCGTCCTTCTGGTACAGACCTCTGGTTGATTACTCTTCAATCCTGTGTCGAGACTTTTGGGTTCTGGGCCCCTATTTTCTCAAACAGAGTCTTTGGGGAGATATCCTTAAGGATCTTTGGTACCCATATTGACACATTTGTGGTCTTAAGAAGCTCAGCTGCCATCTTGACTAGCAGCTTCACATCCTCCCACGGGGAATATCATAGGCACCTTGTCCTTGAGCCATTCCACTGTATGCATCCCCTTGCAGACAAAAATGAGGACACCGTGATCTAGATAGACCCTCCTGAAATTGGGTCATGGGCCAGTCTTGCTCCTCCTGCTGCGAGGTGATGCCTACCAGTGGATAGCCTTCCTGGATAATTGCCATCTTAAAAACCAAGACTGCAGTACTATAGGTCTATTTCCTTATTTCTTGCCTTGGCTCTTTCTGGGCTCACTTATCCTGAGAGGAGGGAGTCTTACATTCCTCACTTATCTGCTTGTTACCTGTCTTTGACGTTGTAGGGGTCTGTGTATCCCCTTCAACCTGAGACAGTTTTTTCTTGGGGGTCTTGTGCTCAAGCTATTTTATTTCCCTTCACTTATGTTTGGGAAGCCATTCTTTTCCTTTCTTTTGTTTCTGTTCCCTGAGAAGTTACCTCCTCTGGGTCCCAGACAAGGCTTTAATCTTGATCTGGTCCTACTTCCCAGTCACAGTTCCTACTTCTTGCTCTGGTCTAGAACCAGATTCAGTAGTGGGAGTTCATTCCATCAGTTGTGACCCCAACAATTGGGTGTCTGAGGTCTCAGTTTGCCCCTCAGTTTGTTTTAATTTATTTTCATCTATCGTATCCATCTTGGTCCCATGAGATTTAGGGATCTACGTGGTCCACTCCATGGCAACCTCAAGCTGTGCAAGGCCACTTACTCTGGGAAGTCGTCCAGTATACCTGAGGCTCCATTTGCAACACATCTTCCCATGTGCCACGCACCCCTCGGCTTGGATTGCTTCACACCTTGGGTTGGGGAAGAGAATTAGGTAAGGACTAGGAGTGGATAAGGAAAACAGGACGTTGTGGGACACACATAGTATGATCCATCAGCTAAGGCCTTTTCGTCAGTAGGTCCTCTACCTTCGGCATAGCCTTCAGCTTCCTGCAGATACGCAAGCCTCTCCACCTGCACGGACAGTGCTTTGTCAATGTGCAGCCCAGAGCGGAAGCTGGAAGCTTAAGATATGTGCTTGAAAATGACCAAAGGTCGAAATTGGCCAATCGCATAGATAATAAAAAATAATAACACAGCCTACCTGGATGAAGTTTTCATTCACAAAACTTATTTTCAAGTTAGGATTCCCATGATTATTCCTAGTCATCCAACCACATATGACACTGAAATTGTACACACTATAAGCATCTTTCATTCAGTATTGTATACCTTTACTTAAGTGATGACCTAGATTTCATTCAATAAATCTAGCTGTGATGTAAAGCATCAAAGACTCACTTCCCTTACATGGCACTTATTTTGCTGGAGTTATCAAGTGATTCAAATATTTCTCATTGACCATGTCAAGCTAGTCAGCTCATTAGGTCTCACACAAAGGTCAACAAATTAACAAAGTGTTCCGATTGCATGTGCAACAGTATCAATGTGCCACTTCTTGTGTGGCTAGAATGAGAAGTAAAAGATTACGTATATACACTACTGATTTTTCTTATTTATTTCATGTGTGCTCATTAATTTCATATAATCCCAAAGTAAACTGTTGGGGAAGGGGAAGGGGCAGATAGAATTTGTATGTCATATATTAAAATTATGGTTCTTTGGTTAGGTCAGCTAAAAATGAAAGAGTTTGATTCCTCTAAGTATGATACTTGTCTTATACTTTATAGAAAATCCTTTTGTCTTCTTTTGAAATGTATAAGTGAATTTATGCTTTTTGTAAAATGTGTGCATACATTATGTAAAGAAACTTGAGAACTTTTCACCATTTATTTGTACTTAGTTCTAGTAACTGCTGGAATTCACATCTTGTTTAAAGCCTTTTACTGCCATGAACAATTTTTCCTTTCAAACATTTGTTTAAATCTGCTGAAAAAATGAAACTAGAGGAAGGGACATGTTGAGGGAAATTTGAATACTGAAATGAACACAAAGAAGAAACTCAAAGAGAATGTGGTGAAGGACACCATTACTTTGAATTACAAATGGACCAGAAAGAGGATGAGTAAATGACAGAAGCTTTTATACTGATACTAATAATTATGACATTATTGTTATTAGAATCAGCATACAACTATGGTTAATAACAAAGAAGAAAAGTTTTGGAGACAGGGATCAATGACAAAATTTTGTAATCTTCTATATTTTATTTGTACTAATTTAGGTGAATATAAATGAACACTAATGCATGAACAGTGGCGTGAAAAATGAAAAAATCATAATAATCTTTTTTTATAATGCAAGATAAATTTGCTATACTTTTTTATCTTCCGTGCATGTAAGTTAGGAAAAGTCTAGTTTAAACTTCATATGAGTATGATCTATAGTTGCACAAAGATTAGTAATATCTGTGTTTACTATATAAGTATACCACTATACCACTATCAAGATAATGAAAGTGAAACAGTCAACAATTTATATGGTCAAATATCGCCAGTTTATACTATTCATACAAAAAACTGTTTAAAATCTTGAAAACTGGAATCAAAGAAAAAGTCCATGGGATAAGCAATGCTATTACAATATATTTATGTTCCATAGCCTCACACAACTCCATACATAATTCTGAATAGTAATGTGTGTGTGTGTGGAGGGGGGCAGGGATGCATTGAAAAAAAACTATATTTTTATGATATCTGTGCAGTAGCAGACAATAATATAGCTTTGTTGTATCACTCTCTCGATAGCATTTTACTATAATGACATTTCTTGGCATTGGCAAAATTTATTTTCTCTTGTTTTCAGATCTATTTTGATGTTTGACAGCTATTTTTTGGAATTTCATTTATAATTATTATTTCGGAAATTAATTTCTTCATATGTATATCTTTTTTCTGAAAACATTAATTATCCGATGTGATCGTTGATGGTGGATAGGGGTGTGGACAAATCTAGGGATATGTCTCTATTGCATTTACAAAATTGTAAAAATTCTGTGATGTACATATAATGTTTATATTCAACACTGTTTTGATTTTGATTGTGGTAAAATACAGAGAAGTGTGAAGCTGAAAAAGAGTTTCATTCAAGAGTATTTCTTATTTATCCAAACGTATTATTACAAAAGTGAACAGAACTTGATTACTAACAGTACTGTTGCATCAATCATCAGTTTCAGAAAAGAATTTTGTACATAAAACGATGGAGAGCAGACCCCAGTCTCTTAAAAGATAACAAGCAGAGCTAATTTCTAGAAATCAAGAAAATAAAGATTCCATATTCCATACAGTGAACAATATAACTTTCTGCGTTTGTTTCTCTATGCATAAATGTTGAAAAAATAATTTTTGCTAGTTAATTATCATCAATTTTATTTTATTTTTCTATTTTCTGTTAGGACCATTTGTGGATGGTGATTTTTTTAAAACTTGGTAGTTGCTGCTGAACTTTTATGTTCACTTTAGGTAGAAGAGTTTCACATGGTCCCATTATCAAAATTGACAATCGTGTATCCCACACAGGTTATGACAGATGACTTTCTGAATGAGCTCACAAAATTTTTAAAGGGTTTTCTGCAAATTCTTTAGCACTCCATGTAGATATCACAGGCAAACTGCTGGATGCAACATCCTTAGCAGTGTTGAAGTAAGCATAGAAAATATAGGTTTATCATGGGATTTATTAGTTTATGTGCCACCAGACAGAGCACCAGCCATGCTGGAAAATAAACCAGGATTCGTAGAGTAATGGAATAGCAAAATAAAAAAGCTTTCAATACCCTATGCCCACTTATCTGCAGCTTGAAGTAACTGACATACAGCACAAAACAGCATATAAACATGTTCTAGATTTCTCCAAGCATTTCACTCAGGATTGATTCTCTTGTTTACACAAGTCTCCACACAGCACACCATCCTATTCCCTAAGACAATAGAAGGTATTATAGTGCTCAATACTTGCAGACCTGCACTCACCATCTGCTCGTGGAGCACATTTGCTGTGAAGCCCTGCTTTAGTACATAGCCTTCATTTCCAAGCAGAACATGAAAGTCTCATCTTCGTTCCTGGAATAGTGCAGTGGTGTTAAACACCTAGCAATCTCTCTCTAGTCTTCATGGCAAGGCAACAGTGAAAAAGACTCACCACAACTCTTTTTCAACATATCATACAATTTAAAAGCTAGACCGACAGGTCTAGACCAGCTAAGGCCTGTATGTTAACTGAAGATTAAACCTGTTTATAATTTCTGAACATAATATGTCTATTGTCACATGCTTGCTGTACACACACCCACAAAATTTTGAAACTGCGATGCCTCTCACCACAGCCTTCTACTATTGTTTCAAGTTGAACTTTATGTCACTGACTGATGTCTATGGTCCTCTGGCGGTGTAAAACATTCAACCTTCCAAATCAATGCTATCAAAAGATAGAGCCATTTATGTTACATATTTTGAACTCGTAAACTCTCTCCAAAATAAAACCTATACGATACTTTTCGTTGTATTAGAAGCATTAAATTTGGGAAGAAGTGAGATTTTCCAGTACAAGTAAAAACCCAAAAATTATTACTTTGTAATTATATCACATTAAAAATTATTTCTTCTGTCATTTGTTATGTGAAGTCAAACTTGAAATTAAAATAATCACCGGCCGGTGTGGCTGAACAGTTCTAGGTGCTTCAGTCTGGAACCGCGCAACCACTACAGTCACAGGTTCGGATACTGCCTCGGGCATGGATGTGTGTGATGTCCTTAGGTTATTCAGGTTTAAGTAGTTCTAAGTTCTAGGGGACTGATGACCTCAGATCTTAAGTCCCATAGTGCTCAGAGCCATTTGAACCATTTTTAAAACAATCAGTAATTCTGCATTCAGGCACACTGGGTCACAATGGTAAAAATCAAACATCAGGCGACGAGTGACTTTATTGCCAACATGATTTGTTTTGTAATTTATCCATCATCAAATATATAGCAACTACATGTAGATATGGTGTTACAAACACAACCTTAAAGGCTCCTGGATATCTGATGATGGATAAATTACGAAACATGTCATATGAACAACTAAGTCTTTCCTTGCCTGATATTTGGCTTTTACCATTGTGATCCAGTCCCTGAAAGGAGAAATACTGATTATTATAATCATTATCCACCTCCTGCATGACTTTTTGTCAAATCTATAGTATTGAAATCAAAACCTTCTTGAAAATATTAGAGTCCCTGGGACCAATACCCTGGCAGTAACAGGCAAAATATTAAAGATTCTCAATGCCTGATATGGATGAACTGTCTGTACACATAATTAACTTTGAAAGGAAACCTCAGTGTGTATGTCCTACTCGCATTTGGCCAATTTTTGTGGCATGGGCTTGCTCAACAGTAGTATATTTATGACAATTCTGGACCTAAGAATATATTTAGTCAAAATTCTCAGATTTAAAAACAAGATTTTAGTTTTTCTATTTTCTCCAATTAAAAATTTATTTATATCTGTGAACCAAATTTTCATTTATTTAAAAAATAGAAATATGATATTTTTTCTTTACAAATAACAGACAATTTTGCAGGTGGGGCAAACACAGCTATGAGTATTCACCCTGGATAATAATACCACTTCAGCTGTATTTGGTACTTTATTACTATACCACTGCTGGTTCCATGGCACTAAAAGCCACATCTTCTTGTGTTATATGATTAAAGCAGAAAACCTTGGAATCATTTCTCTCAGTATTTGTTGTCCATCAGAACAAAACACTGCTAAAAGACGGTATATCATGGGTGAAACACTGCCAGATTCCAATAAAGTGAATGGGTCCAAAACAAATTCTGCCCTAGTGATCACTTCTCGGATCTGTATGGAACTGCATACAGGGTTTGTGGCCACATGCTCAGTCATACTCTTATGTTTTAATCATATATCACCTGAAGCTGTGGCTTTTAGTGCCACAAAACTGGTAGTGGTAGAGTAATAATGAACCAAATACAGCTGAAGTGGTTACTAATACCAAAGACTTTCTGAAATAAGCTCTGTAAAACCTAGTCTATCTATATCATTGTTCTAAATATTAATTAAAACTCAAAGTTCCTTTCCATCATAAATGTTTTAATTTTTTTTAAAGTTAAGAGTTAAATTTTTACAATATAAATCAAAACAACACAAATTGTACTCCAAAGATGACCTATTTTATCACTTAGCAAATTATTGTAAAGAAAAACATGGATTAAGTTATACTGATTTAGAAAATTTTTGTAATGAAAAAGGTTAACCAAATGTTACTAAACAAGATCAAGAGGAATTTAGTGACTATTTTAATATGAAAGAAATAAAGAAGAGAGAATAAAGATGTAAAAATATTATATAACAATTACTAAAACAAGAAAATTAAAAAGGTTATTCTAAACTTAATAAAGAAACATAATACCTCTTATTCTAAAAACTGTTAGAAATATTAATAGTAACGATTACTAATTGAATAAAAAAATTTCAAAGGAACATCATGAATTGTGTAGGACAAAAAATTTAAAAAAATTATTCCAGACGTAGTAAACAACAATAATCGCTCATATCAAAGCATCTGAAGACAATATTAATAGTAACTATGATGTACTGAATAAAAAAATCTTTAAAAGAACGTCATTATATCATAAAACGATAAATTTAAAAAATATTCTGAGTGTAATAAACATTAATTAATGGATCTTATCAACAGATCTGAGGGTAATATCATTAATATCAATATCAATAATAATTTTCGAAAACCTCTAGTAAATAAATATCAAGAAATTAAACAAAAAACTATCAGAAAAATTTATCTGCTTTCAATTTTGTAGAAAATGATGATTTTGTTAAATAACCTATACAAATGACATGTGAAATTAATAATGTCAATAATATTACTGAACCACAAGACGTTTTTAATCAAATTAAAAAAGAAGTAATCAGTAAATGTAAGAATATTTTAATACAAAGAAGAGCGATTAACGCTAACAAGAAATTTTATACCCAATTTTGAAAGACAGTGCGAAATACAAGAATCTCATTTTAAAAAAAGTGTGGGAGTCGCCAAAAGAAGATCTGTGAATGCACAATGGGTTGCAGCATTATTCTGTGTCAATCAGCCCACTGACAATCTGCTTTACTCTTTGATTTTTATAAGTATTCTTTGTAGTGACTTAGGCTTCTCAGTTGATTGGTGTTCGAGCTGGAGTAAATAAAAAGTTATTGCTTGACTACCAGGCTGCATCTCTTCAGTAGACAGAGAAAAGTTGTAGTTGACCAAACAAGTAATGAAGGTATCTTTAGAAGACTATTATCAAAAACCAACAAATAAACTATTGACTGAAATGGAAGACCTGCTGAAAACAAAACTCTGGTTGATCTTTATATGTATAAATAGTTTAGAATTAAGTGTTAATAGACACAGTCAAATTCTGGTTTTTCTTATACCCATTTACAAAAAGAAATTAAAAGCTTTTTTAATGCAAAAAAGAACATCAAAATGGTTTGCTTATTCAATACAATCAGCTTTATATCCAGAAAATTGATAATGTGAAAAGAGTTAAAAATTATAAAAGCAAGGATTAGAATTCGGTGAAATTTTTGAAAAAGACAAAATTAATTTTCGTATTCAGTTAACATATATGATAAAAGATTTATCTAGATTAATTAATTCACAAGCAAGTAAACATGATGGAAAAATTTATCCTTGTGATAGATGTTTAAGATATTTTCATTCATACGAAAAATTAGACAGTCATGAAAACGATTCCAAGGAACAAAAAGCAGTATAAATAAATATGCCATAAAGAGAGTAAAAAATGAAATTTGAAAATTATAATAATTTATTATACATGCATATTGTGTTTTATGCAGGTATCAAATGTTTTTTGAAAGAAATTAACGCTTATCAACCAAATCTTGAAAAATCTTATACTTATAAATATCTAAAACATATTCCATTTTGATTTAGTTATAACAGTGATTATAAAAATCCTGTTACGTATACTGGTAAATATCCAGCAAAAAAATTCGTTGAAATATTAAAACGAGAATTTAGTGAAAGCTAAAGAAATATATGATCGAAATATTCCAATAATAAAGAAAAATGAAGAATAAATAAATTTTAAAAGTTAAAAAAATTGCTTTATTTGTGAAAAGAAATTTTCTAAAGCAGAAAGAAAGTCAAAGTTAATTGCCATTTAAGAGGAAATTATCCAGGAAGCTTCCATGAAGACTCTAATCTTAATTATCAAAATCCTAATTTTACTCCTATTTATATTCATTACACTTACAATGTAAAAGATAATCAAGATATTTATGCTATTACAAACAATGAACAAAAATATATTTCGTTTGTAAAAAGGTTGAAGATGGATTAACATCAACATTTTTAGATATGTTTAAATTTATGGATTCAAGTATTGATGAATTACTTAACATCTTCCAAAAGATTAATTTAGAGAGAGAAAAATTATTTGAAAGGTGATAATTACATTTAATAATTAAAAAGGGTCTATCCCTACAAATATATGGATTCTGAAGTAAAATTACAAAAAACAAACTTACCTAAAGAAAGAATGAATAAAAACTGAATAAAGAAAATATTTCTAATGAAGCTTATAATTGTGAGGAAACAGTTTGCAAAAAATTCGATGGTAAAAATTTAGATGTATATACAAGAGTCTATTATAAATCTTACATTTTCATTTTAATGGATATCATCGCTTTTGTTTGCAAAAAATTCGATGGTAAAAATTTAGATGAATATACAAGAGTCTATAATAAATCTTACATTTTCATTTTAATGGATATCATCGCTAATTCTAGAGATACTTGTATTATATCTAATAAACTGAATACATCGTGGCATTTTACAGCACACCTGGTTTATCTTGGTATTCGATGGTAAGAACGAAAAACGGTGAATTAGATTTATTAAACGATTATGATATGGTTTGATTACTTGAAAATGGACTATGAGATGGAATATCATGAGGTATTAGAAGATATGCTACATCAAATAATAAATATGTAAAAAATTGTGAACCAGAAAAACAATGAAATTACATTGCATATTTAGATGAGAACAATTTATACGGTTGAACAATCAATGAACTTTTACCATTCGAAGCTTTCAGTTGGTTAGAACCAAAATATATTAATTCTGAAAAAGTACTCAAAATAACAGACATTAATAAATGGTAATATTTTAGAAGCTGATACAAAAAAATTACATGATTTACACAAAGATTTACCATTATCACCAGAAGGAGGAAATAAATTATTAACAAAATCAGATTAAAAGGTAAAATAATTTACATTATAGAAATCTTAACAATATTTAAAACTCTGATTCAAATTACCAAAATTTCATAGAATCTTAACACAACAACAAACAGATTGGTTGAAAAATCAATTGATTTTAATACAGGAATGAGAAAAATGCTGTTAACGAAAAAGGTTTCTATAAGCTGAATAATTTAATATTTGGTAAACGATGTAAACTGTTAGAAAAAATACTCAATAGTGACAGATCCAGAAATATATACAAAATACACTTCAAAGCCAAATTTTGAACATACTACTGTAATTTCAGGTAATCTAGTTGCAGTTCATTTGAAAAAACAATAGTAAACTTCAATAAAACAATTTATATTGGAATGAGTATTCTAGATATTTCAAAAATAATGATGTATGATTTTCACTGTAAAGATATCAAATCACAGGGTAATATTTATTCATGTCATATGGGTACAGATTAGTTTATTTATGATACAAAAACTAAAGATTTTTATAAAAATGTTAAATAAATGAAAAACGAATTTGATTCAAGTTATTATTCAAAAGATAATATTTATGGAATTCCACAAGTAAACAAAGAAGTAGTAGGAAAAATGAAAGATGAAAATAATGGAGAAATTATGTTATAGCATGTCAGTTTAAGATCCTAAATGTGTGTTTAAAAATCTGGTGATAAAGAAGAGAAAAAATCTAAAGGAGTTAAAAACCTGTTCTAAAATTTGAAATTGGTTTTAGTGATTATAAGAATCATTTAGACAACAGAATAAAAAAATATATATAAATGAATTTTATTAGATCATTTAAATTTGAATTGTATACAGCTGAATGTATATATATTATTTTAAATTCTGGCTTATTATATTTCAAGATGGAATTGATACATTACCATATACTACCTATAAATTAAATTCAATAAAATAATAGATGATTACATTGATTTATTACAAAAATTAAAGAGTTCCATAGAAGAATAACTAAAACAAATAATGACATAAAAATCAATCAATTTTTAATATTTTTTCAAGACATGTTAATTTTTAATGTGTCTTCAGGAATAGTATACAAATTGACAAACTGCCTATCGGCTCCTGTCTCGGGTTCTTCGGCCGACGTGCATCTAATGATTTTTCTGACGTTTCGCCAGCACGAGTGGCTGGGTTTGTCAAAGCGTCACCCTCCATTGCCGGTGGTGAACTGGAGGTGAGATCGCGGCCGCAGACTATATGTACCTGGCGCGCCAATGTCCGAGGGCTTCTCCGCGATCATTTCCGGTGCGGTTCTCCTCTTGCTACCTGCGACGGTCGTTCGCTGCAGTACGGGAAGCCAGGATCCGTTTACCTTAAGGCTTTCCTCTTTCTTGTTGAAACTGTTCGCGTGTTTTTGGATTTCCACAGCTTCTCTGAACAAGCGCGCGTGATAGTGCTTCTCTACAGCCAGAACTTCCGTGTCGACGAATTTTATTACGTGGTCGGTCTCATTCAGTGCGTGCTCTGCCACGGCCGATTTCTCCACCTGCCCCAACCTGCAATGTCGCTTATGCTCTTTGATCCTGGTGTTAATGGATCGTCCAGTCATTCCGACATAAACTTTTCCGCATGTGCAAGGTATACGGTATATTCCCGACATTGCAAGTGGGTCTCTTTTCTCCTTCGCCGCTCTAAGACACTCTTTGATCTTCCTTGTCGGTTTGAAAATCGTCTTTACGCCGTGTTTGCGCAATATACGGCCGATTCTGTCCGTCACTCTGGGAATGTATGGCAGAAAGGCCATACCCGACATTTCTTTTTCTGGTTCCTTACTTCGCCGAGTGTTTGGCTCTGTTACACTTCGAATGTAATTTGTGGAGTACCCATTGCTTCCGACAAGGAAGATCAAAGAGTGTCTTAGATCGGCGAAGGAGAAAAGAGACCCACTTGCAATGTCGGGAATATACCGTATACCTTGCACATGCGGAAAAGTTTAAGTCGGAATGACTGGACGATCCATTAACACCAGGATCAAAGAGCTTAAGCGACATTGCAGGTTGGGGCAGGTGGAGAAATCGGCCGTGGGAGAGCACGCACTGAATGAGACCGACCACGTAATAAAATTCGCCGACACGGAAGTTCTGGCTGTAGAGAAGCACTATCACGCGCGCTTGTTCAGAGAAGCTGTGGAAATCCAAAAACACGTGAACAGTTTCAACAAGAAAGAGGAAAGCCTTAAGGTAAACGGATCCTGGCTTCCCGTACTGCAGCGAACGACCATCGTAGGTAGCAAGAGGAGAACCGCACCGGAAATGACCGCGGAGAAGCCCTCGGACATTGGCGCGCCAGGTACATATAGTCTGCGGCCACGAGCTCACCTCCAGTTCACCACCGGCAATGGAGGTGAAGCTTTGACAATGCCAGCCACTCGTGCTGGCGAAACGTCAGAAAAATCATTAGATGAACGTCGGCCGAAGAACCCGAGACAGAAGCCGATAGGCAGTTTGTCAACAAGTGGCCACGAAAGCCTTAACAATTTTGTATACAAATTAATTTACGACAAAAGTTTTCAACTTTTTCATAATACTTTTCTTTATATTTTTAATTATAGTTAGTGTTATGATTATATTTAGAAGAATTTTTGATTTATTTTTATAATTGTGATAAATAATTCCTTATTGTTTATAAATAATTATTCCTTTCTAATAAGTTCCTTATATGTCTAGATTTATTTTCTCTATATTCCATTTGTTTCTTCTTTATAGAATCAGTACAATCCTTTTTAAAGTGGACTGTCATTTGTAATTGTTATTTCTGTATGAATTACTTTTTATAGTTTGCACAATGGACAAATAATGTTATTTTCATTTTCCATTCATAAAATACGAAATTAATTGGAATTTAAAAAAATAATAGTCTAGTTATTTTAGTATAGATAAATCGAGTTTTTTTAGATCTAAGAAATAACAAACTCGTACATATCAACAAAGAATTTAAAGAAATACTGATGAAAAGAATAATCCATGGTTTAAAGCCAAATATGTGGCTAAAATTTCAGAAAATAAAAAAATAGATAAAATGGTCAAGCATTTTGAAAATGAAGATATTATTACTTTGGAAAAGTCAAACCCCTCCAATTTGGAGGTTTTGAAAGGAAATGAAAAACAAGTATTTTCAGCAGTGTAGGATGTCTTCAAACTTTAGGTGTAACATCTAAGAAAGAAGAAGCAAATCAATTTAAAAAATTTGTTACTCATGTTGTTTGTCCTCAATAACAAAATATGGATAATAAAAATAGAACAAATCTATGAAGGTCAAATAAGCCTTTATAAAGATATAAATAAATTTTATGATAGTTATATAAAAACCAAGTGAAATATATTTTGGAACTCTCGAAATGTTATGTGAAGCAATTGAAAAAATAACAAATTACCACCTGTTGTTTCTCAATTAACTATGAAAATTCAAAACCCACATTTGTCATTATCAGATTAAACAATAATAATTTTAATTATGATTATTATGTTACTCAAACATAGTTTAAAAGTGTTGAAAAACAATTAAATAATACTAGAAATAGACATCCAAATTGTGAAGAATTGTTAAGAATTAATTATGTACCAAATTCAGTAAATTTATATTAACAAATGAAAGAAACTATCAAATTATTCGTTGTGAGTATAAAACAAAACTTTCAAGAATTTTTTTTGTATGTAAAATGTAAATCACATTCATAACGACTTATATACATCTAAAAAACAAAATTCATTAAAACCAATTGATTCAATTACTTACAATTTGGAATTATCAAATAATTTTTGAACCCGCATTTCGTGGTCGTGCGGTAGCGTTCTCCCTTCCCACGCCTGGGTTCTCGGCTTCGATTCCCGGCAGGGTCAGGGATTTTCTCTGCCTCGTGATGGCTGGGTGTTGTGTCATGTCCTTAGGTTAGTTAGGTTTAAGTAGTTCTAAGTTCTAGGGGACTGATGACCATAGATGCTAAGTCCCATAGTGCTCAGAGCCATTCTTGAACTACATCTTCCTAAGACACGACACATATAACAGAGTGGAGTAGGGGCGTCCCATAGTGCTCAGAGCCGTTTGTTTGAAATAATTTTTGTTAACTCTAATTGACATGTAACAGTATACTTTATCTTCTTTAATAAACCAATATGCATAATGAAAAATGAATTATATACCAAACATGTTAAATTTTCAAATACCTAATTCTCTTTATATATAAGTTTTTTATACAAATTCTAAAAAAAGACATCACTTTTATTTACCCAACTAATATAAGAATTATCAAAACCTAACCATTTAACATTTACTTTATTAACTTCGATAATTAAACCTATTTCAAAGAGGTAAACATCAGGAAATATCGTTTTGAATAGTATTTGTTGATAAAATTTTCCTTTTCTTTCGTCAACAATTAATTCATTCAATTTAATTGAGATTTGATCTGAATGAATAACAACTTCAACTTCAGAGATTTCTGTTGACAATCTGCTGAATATCCCTTTTCTAAAATTATTTTCGTTTACTTTTTCTTGCTTTATCACAAATTCTATATTTAGATTTAGAATCTAACGAATTTATTATATAAGAGGTTTTCAATATTTTTTCATTTTCTTTGCTTATATCTTTTGGTTTCCTTTTTACGTATTATGTTGAATGTTTTGGATCTTATATTCATCAGCTAATTTCCTGTCTTGTTCAACCCATTTACATTTTCCCTGTAAGTCAAACAAGTTTCCACATGTTTCCTTTTAACGTTCTATTAAATCTTTCAACAAGAGATGTCCAAAACTAACAAAATGTTGAATAAATACTAATATTAATTTTTTTATTTTTTAAATCCTTTATTATAAAATTCTTTACCATTATCTGTATGTAAATTTTTTGGTTTTCACGACTATTAATATTTTTTCAGAATAATCAACCATATATTCACCTGTTTTATCTTGAACTGAATTACCCAAGCAGATTTTTAAAAAATACATTTATAAAAGCTATTAATTATTTATATCCTTTATTTATTATTGAACTCCCTTTAAATTTTCCAGAAACCATTTTATTAGATCAATTGTCATAAACAATCTATTCCAAAATAAATTACGTTTGCTTCTGAAATTTTTTGTCTTTGGTTTAAGTAATTCATTAAACATTTATTCGTGAATATTTAATACATTGCCTAGAATATTTTAAGACATTTGCTTCTCTCTGTTTTACTAATTAAGCAAAAAGCATCAATTTTTTCCTTTCTAGTTGTTAATCTATAAGTATTGTTTGTTTCAGATAAATTTTCACACTTAAAACAGTAGATGTGACTCTCGATTTATATACTATAAAAATTAATTAAATCATTTCACCAAATATAATTAACTTGACATCACCTTTAAAAGTTTTAAGATGTTGTTTTAAAATTATAATTCAAAAATTTGATTTGCATGCCACTTTTATTGATTCGATATCAGGAGTTCTTTAAAAACTCTCATGACATGATCAAAATCATTAACTTTTAAATCTCTAATAATAAGTTTACCAAAATCTAAGAATAAAACCATATTCCTTGAAAATGTGCATTTTTGTTCACCTCCAGTCATAAAAGGAAATTGAATATTTTATTTATCATGAACTTTATCTTTAAAATTACTTAACTTTTTTAAATATGGAGTTAAATCTTTTCTTGAGAAATAATCTGGAAAAGCTTTATATTTCCTTTTATGTGAAGTAATTATTTAGATTAGTTTTATTGAGTTGATTAATATCCATTTTACTAACATAATTCTTCACCTGCGTTAAAATACTTGAGTGTTCAGTGTTAGTAACAAGATTCATGTTCAGTACATCTTTTACATCAATTGGGTCATTTATATTCTCAATTCTTCTACCTTTAAAACTAATATAACCTCTAGTTATTTTGAAAATGACATTTAATTCAATCGGAAATTATTTAATTGTATTATCTATTTTTGAGTCTACTGAAGACTGAATTTCGATAAATTTTGTTTGTAACAACTATAATGCTGGTTTTATTTTTTTTTAATTCTGACGCTAATTCTTGTTGAATTTTTGGATATATTATTGATTGAATATTTAATATTTTTAATTCTTGACTGCAATTTTGAAGTTAATTCATTATTAAGTTTTGGTTATAATGATTAAAAATCTTTTATCTTTCCTAAATCGTTATTTAGTTTAGCATACAACTCATTTCAAAAAATGTCAACTTTTAAATTTAATATACTACTGTAGTGTGACCTTGAACAGGACTTCAGCCTGTAAAGAAACCTAGTGTAACTGTGTCTTATTATGCCTCTGCAATGCCTTTGTGGCATGGGTACTGTCGCCATTGGCAGTGCAGTGTTTCTGTGTATAAGATACTGAGAGCAATAGACATTGATTTGACTGGACAATTTAATAAGCAACAGCTGATGAGAGGCTCTAATATCTTTTCTGGACTATGAATGCAGTTTACATGTGATGTCCAAGCTGCTTTTTGAGGCAGTACATGGCTGACACTGACGGTTGTATGTGGCAACCACGGAGACTATGGTGGCCTTGAGGCATTTCCCGACGCAAAAATCTTGGCTTGTAAGACATAGACTATAATGGAGAGTACAGGACTGCTTGCCAAGGTTCCCTATGGTAGTTTGGTGCCAGACAAGCTGCTCACACTGACTACAACAAAAAGGAAGAAGCTCAATGCAGACGAGTATCTGTTAATATGGGCCAAAGCAGGGAACAGCAATTGTAAAATAAAGATTACTGGTGACTGTATGTTCTATTATAGACAATAAAAATCCCTTTCTCCTTCCCTTATCTCTCCCATATTCTTTTTTAAAAAAAAGAAATTCACTTATATATGCTCTTTAGCATGTGGTTACAAACTAGGCTTAGAGTGACCTTGAAAAGGACTTAGCCTGTTATACGTATAATTCATATGTAACACTTTTAAAACAAATAACCACAAATAAATTTGTAAAAAATTTTGTATCCTTTCGCTGTTATACGTAATTTACTCCTAAGCAATTTACTAATTTTTAAGAATATTTCCTCCAAAAGAACGAAAAACAAACCTTATATATTTTTTCTTATAATAACAAATCCAATGACAAGCAACATGATCACATGTACCTAAATTTAGATTGTGGAATAGTAAATTTAGATATATCTCATGATGTATTTAAATTTATTGTTCCACATTCTAAATTTTTTGGTTTATCAGGTAACTCAGCATTCATAAAAAGCCACGAAAATATTTAATTTTTTACTCTTTAACTAATTTTTCTATGTAAAAAGCAGATAAAGGTTTATTAAATTTTTAATTATTTCTTTGATTTTTTCATACCTTCCCCATTATTTTCCATTTCTTCACTGTGCATTTTTTGTTCTTCTAATTCTTAATTTTTTTGTAATTCCATTCAGTTTCAACTACATATATTGCAGTCCTAATTTTTGCTCTCCTTACATTATTCCTCTAAATGTAGTTGCAGCTAATTTTTCACTAATTGAAGTGTCTGAAGCATACATTCTTTGTTTTGTACCTGACTGAAGTTTTTTATCAGCTTGACATATTTTTCTAATTCCTTATTATCTCTATAAAAATATCATGTTCTTTACATGCTTCATCTACTGGCTTTCTCCAATTTCCTATTCCTTTTTCATATTCAACTTTCCCTAAATGTACATGGTAAATTATTCAAAATTCTAATAAAATATGGAATATCTTTTCGATTGTTAATTATAAAAATATTAAATTTATTAGTAAATATTTTAGTTATTCCAACTTTTTCATTATAATAATTTTTATTTCCAGCTAATCTTTCTCGAGGGATTACTGTTAAACTATTAATTAATAGATGAACACCATTCATCCAAATATATTCAATGGATTTTTCTATTTTTTTAGTAAACCATCACCAACATTTTCAAATGAGTCATTAAGATTTATTTCGGAAAAACTAGGAAAATATTCTTTAACAATTGTTTTTATCAAATTAGTATATTTATTTCCTATACTTGAGTTTATTTTATTTTGATTATTGTCACAACATACAGCATTTGAGTCGAAAAATATTCTAGAATAATTTTATAATACAAAAGACTCAAATTGTTTTCCTAACTTACATGAAGTAATTTGTTTTTTTGTTAAAAGATACATTAATCCATCAGAACCTTTATATTCTTTTTCACCATGTTTTATTTATCGCCACTTAATACAACAGGATATATATTTATTTTTTAAGAACTTTGTGTCTTATCTTTAACTTCTTCTTATACAATAAATAATATATTTCTGATTCACTTAATGTATAATCTCTTTTATTACTGTCATATTGTTTAATTGTAGGAATATCATTTAATTCTTCTAAATATTTTGATTTTATGGAACCATTTGTTTTCAACTTCTCTATTTTCTTCAATAGCTTTCAAAACATTATCACCTAAACTTTCGAATCCTTCTTTAACTTGTTTGATGCATCAATAACTAGTTAATCTTCTTTTTTAAAATTTTTATAATCTGCTCTTGATTGTTTCTTTCCATTTTTTAAACTCTTCTTTTAATTCTTCTCTTTCTATCGATTTCATTTAGCTTTTGTAACAACTTCTGGGTGGAATTTTTATAAACATTTATTAAGGATAAAAATACAATAATCATTTTTATTTTACATTCAATGTTTTGTTCAATGTCCTTTATGTTTATCATTTTCGTGTTCAACAATCTTATATTTTACGTTTTTCTGTCTAACGCTAGAACCGCCGGAACTAGTACTATACTTAGAACCACCGATGTGGTCAAAGTGACCACTTTCTTTGTAAGTACATGCTGTGCTGTTTAATGTAAATATTAATGACCTTGATAACAATGTATCACTTTAATTATGTTTAATAACAGTATCGTTGCATTTCACACCAACAATGGGAACATAATATTTCTAATATTAAAGAACATAGTTCACAATATTCCTCTGCAACCATACTGATTGTACTGCAGTAGTTTTAAAATTAATAGAAATGAATCTTACTGGAGAAACTAAGTACCCATGAATATGTTAAGAGAAAGACCAATCATACAATATGACCATGTATAGTACCTAATCCTACTTATAAGCATTACAGACTATTGTCTTTATTACTTTATATGTACACGGCCCACAAACATATCTCTAGCATGTACTGCACACTTCATTTGTCTTGTTTCTGCATTTCCTCATTTGGCATAGTTTTCTTACTTTCTCTTTCTTCATCACCATCGTCCTTTTCTTCCTTTTCTTTTCCATTCCTTGGCATCCTTTCCTGATTTATGGTTTCCATATAGGCTCTACGTAATTCTTCTGCTAGATTTAGGATGAAATTCCTCCTACTTATTTTGATCCCTGTCACTAGCTTGAAAATGATCCATACGTTGATGGCTGCTAAATCAAGGATATTGTGAAATCCGTGTACAGGCCATCGACGAGTACCAGAGCAGACACAATATTTTCTCATCATCTGCGCCAAGACATCTACAGCAAATTTTGTGCTATTGTAGAAGCTCACTGTTTCAGGAAGGTGTTTAGAAATATTTTGTATTTCAACATCTGTGTGCATGGCACTACACAGAAGAACATTTTTGTTGTTTTTCCCATTGGCAAACAGTCAGAGTACCACCTTCCCTTTTCAAGAGAACCGACGTATAAAGAGGAGTTTTCATTTTTTTTATAGTGTTCGGAATTTCGTTTCTTGCACGGTTGATAGTGCCGAAAAGACTAGTTCTCTCTTTTTCCAGTCTCTCCCCAAGTGTGACCATAGTGAAAAAATTATCGGTACTCACATTTCGCCCCTTCTTGCGATATGGAGCTACCAACTTCATTACTACTTGTTCTGGAAGTTTCCCATTAGGTGCCCTCTGTTAGTTCTTTCCTACATAAGGGAACCCATTACAAAGATATTTTGTTTCTACATCCGCTAGAAGCCAGAATTTGATTCCAAATTTATCAGGCTTATTCGGCATGTATTGCAAATACAGACACCTGGTTCTGCTGGGGAAAAGTTGTTCATCCACAGTGACATTTGATCCAGGTATGTAATTCAACTGACAGTTTTCTGTAAAATGGTTCCAAGTAGTTGATATAAGTGCAAATTTGTCACTTTTCAAACGTTCTGACCGTGTATTTTTTTCATCAAAACACAGATATTTCAAAATTTCTCGAAACCTGTTTCTGCTCATTGTGTCAGTGAAAAATGGGGCTCCCCACTTTTTCGACCACAACTCATCTACTTCAATACACCTGGCACTTAGTGCACCATGACCATATAATAAAGCAACAAATGCATCTAATTCTTCTAAACGCAAACTCCTGGAATCATTTCCAAGAAGCCATTGTGCCTCTGCATCTGTGCTTTTCTTTATGTGTTTCAACATTGACTGATCAACTAAAAGTCCCCAGGCACTCGAAACATTATCATTTGAGACATGCCGCTTTGCGTGTGGAGTAGGTCCCCGTGTTTCTTTCAATATATTCTGTTGACCTATCCTACCTGGAGTAGTAACACCGAAGTCTGCTACAGTCCACTCCGTGATCCCGTCCGTCCCCAGGAGTTTTGAGCCAGGTTCTGGAAGTGAACCCTCACTTCGTTGTCCTCTTCTACATTGATTCGTATTGGTCCACTTACAGGAGGTGCAGTTCTTTTTTTACAAAGGGTAGGTCCTTCTCTAGCGTTGTTTAAATTACTGCTTGGTCCTGGTTCAGCAACTGCGTGAGGAAAGAGACAATAAGAAAGCTACAACTCATTATAAAGATAACATACCACACAATAAAATAGCAGTAACAGAAGTAGCAGTAGAAGTGTCAGCTCTATTATAATAGTGATCATTATTCATATAGTAACAATAATAATAATAACAATAATAATAATAATAATATAAGTGAATGTAAATTGCCTTCATCTCCAGTCTCGGAGCTGTCACTCTCCACTTTAGCGACAGGTTGGTAATCTTCATCTGTAGAATCTTCCACAAGGTCCTCAACTTCAGGATCATTTTCAACATCCGATTCACACAAAAGTGTGACAATTTCTTCATATGAAAGTGGCCGTGGCCATGGTTTGTATCGCTGTGACATCTGAGCCATGTCTACTGCTCTGAGACCAGTACTCAAATAATCAGTCTTGTTTATGCAAAACCCAATAGCAAACAATAAATGACATCCAGAATGAGATTTTCATTCTGCAACGGAGTGTGTGCTGATATGAAACTTCCTGGCAGATTAAAACTGTGTGCGCGACCGAGACTCGAACTCAGGACCTTTGCCTTTCGTGGACAAGTGCTCTTGCTCCTGAAAGGCAAAGGTCCCGAGTTCGAGTCTTGGTCGGGCACACAGTTTTAATCTGCCGGGAAGTTTCAATAAATGACATATTGCATTGTTGAGCTTTTAAATTCAAACAATGCAAATGAACTTCAGTAACCAACATATTTAGTACATTGTTGACGAGTGCTAAGAATAAATCTGGGGAGTGATGCACAACAATCTTTAAATAATCTGTTTTCAAATATATATGTAATGTGGCCAAAGTGACCACTGGGTGGATTTAAGTATAAGTGGTCATTTAAAGAAAGCTAATGAAGATAAAATTAATATTGGACTATTTATATGATCCAAATAAACATTTAGTTAAAGTCATTAACTCACAACAGCATAGATTACAAATTGACTGAATAATAACAAGTTAAAATATAAAAAGTGGTGAAATTGACCACTCGGTGACCTAGTGTTAGTGCTTTTATGTTAAAAAATCTTATGTCTAACGTTTTATGTTCAACATTTTTATGTTTAAAACTTTGTATATCAATATAAACGTAACTGCAGGTTTCACAGCGAGTCTTCACACTTTTATGTTTGATAATTAAAAAATTCTTAATCTTTTCTCTAAATTTTCCCATTATTAATTTTCATGTCATATCTATTGTCATAAAATTAAAATTGATCTTTATTCCAACATTTTCTACATACTTCTTTACAATCTTCAAATTTTAAATCACCCCCAACAGATTCATGCTAAATATGATTTAAATTTGTATCATCTTGCCTGAAAATATTTAAAAATAAAGTTTACCTCTAACTAATTGTTTTGGTAGTTTTGGTAAAGTTTGATCTGAGTAAAAACATCTATTCCTTTATGCCTACCTCCAATAAAATGATTTCTAACTATATCTTGATTTTAAATAATGAAATCATTAAAAGCAACAAATGAATTATGTTCACATTCATCCAATGCATTAATTTCACCATTATTTTCCATAAAAGTAGCAATTTTTCATTAATTTTATCTCTACATTTCATACCTTTTTATAAATCCCTGATATTTTGGTTGAGCTAAACTTTTTGAATAAACACACAATTTCCAATTTAACCAGTCAGGTGCTAGAATATAATTATGAGTCATTAATGTTTCTTCCACAACCACTTAGTCCTGTTACTGAAAATCAAATAGAATTTGGTACATGTTTACCATGTTTATTTTTTTAAAAATTTTAGGAATTTTTTTGGTTCCCAATCTGTCATTTAAGTACATAATTTTTATTAACATAAATAAGTAGATTACTTCAATTGAGCGATTATTCATCTGCTCTTAAAAGGAGATCAAGTGTTCTAATAAAAGAAACTTATAAAAATGTATCACTAGTCGATCATTATTGAACTTTTTTAACTGCAAACATTACATCAAAAAAATTTAAATTATACACTAATGAAGAAAAGGCAGAAATTCTTGTTGGTCAATGTATTTGGAAAACTAGGAACATTTTATTTAGTGGAAAAAACCTAATATACACGTTAAAGAAGACAAAAATTTTAAAAACATTTGTCATCATAAGTGATGTTTAATTATTTATGAATAAAGACGATTGTATTGGTCAAATTTTAGGATTTAATGATAAAATTAATAAATCTAATGAAAAACAATTGCCAATATTGCTTCTAAAATAACTGCATTTGAATTAATAAATATTAATTTAAGTTTAGCTGATGGAATATCTGTTATACATAATGATTATTTTCATACAGAAACTATTTGTCATCATAAGTGATGTTTAATTATTTATGAATAAAGACGATTGTATTGGTCAAATTTTAGGATTTAATGATAAAATTAATAAATCTAATGAAAAACAATTGCCAATATTGCTTCTAAAATAACTGCATTTGAATTAATAAATATTATTTTAAGTTTAGCTGATGGAATATCTGTTATACATAATGATTATTTTCATACAGAAACTAATATTATTTCTTCATTTAAACTAGATGCTGACTGAGGAGGACCAATAATTTATGAACCAAATGATCCTATAAATATTCCAATTTTTAATACTCTTCAAAATCACTATCACAGACGAAAATGATAATTTCATTGACTTGAATGACAGTTGTGTGACAGTAATTTCAAAAATAAATTCATAACTTTTTCCTGGATACATTATGAACCAATTTTACTCATTTCCTGTTAATAAGAAAAAAATATTAAAATCTTCGTAAGAAAGAAACAGAAATTAATTTTAATTGTTCACAACTTTATATGATATTTGATGTAATTCACACAGATGGGACAGATTGTTCAGCATCAATGGTAATTTGCATATTAAACTATTTGATAATTGTGTGTTGAAATTGTTTGATGTTGTTACAATTAAAAACGGAAACAATATTTTATCTAGAATAGAAGACCCATTTATTTCTTCAGCAACTCTTATTCAGTTAACTTCAACTATATCAAATGAATTTACTATTGAAGGACATATTCTTCACAATGATTAAATTAAAAACAAACAAAATGAAGTACTTTATCTATAAGAATTTTTTGTGGGTATTTTAAAGATCTTTTTTAAAAATAATTTAGAAAGGCGGTTTAACAATAATTTTGAATTTGAGTTCAAGAAAAGATCAAGAAAAATATGTTCTTCAATGGACTACTTATAATGGTAACAGTCTACTTCCAAAAGGGGGGTAAATTTGTTGTAAAAAGTATGGAAATTCGTCATCTTGTTGTTAAATATGAACCTGACTATTTGCCTGAACTAGAAGAAGAAAGACTGAAAAATTAAAAAATTCCAATTTCTTGCTTTGAGCTACAAGCAATTTAATTTGCTGAATTAAATGGAAATAAGAAATTTTGAACTATATATTACTAATTATTATAATTCAAAACGTCTTGGCAGATTAAAACTGTCAGCCGGATCAAGACTCGAACTCAGAACGTTTACCTTTTGTGGGCGAGTGCTCTACCAACTGAGCTACCCAATCATGGCTCACAACCCATCCTCACAGTTACAATTCTGCCAGTACCTCATCTCCTACCTTCCAAATTTCACAGAAGCTCTTCCGTGAATCTTGCAGAACTAGCACTGCCGGAGGAAAGGATATAGTGGAGATATGGCTTAGCCACAGCCTAAGTGATGTTTCCAGATGAAAATTTTCACTCTGCGGCAGAATGTGGACTGGTATGAAACTTCCTGGCAGATTAATTATAATTCTGCTGAATTTGATATAACTTACTTTATATTTGTTGTTTCCAAACTAATCAAAAAGCAATCAGTTCAGTGATTTTTCTTTATTCAATCATGTTAAATTGGAAAATATGTATGTAAGAAAATGGAAGAAAGGAAGTTCTTCCTTAAGAATTATGAAATCTTGATCCCCCAAATAACTTTTTAAAAACTTATGATGCTTTTAGAGATTTTAAAAGAATTACACAACTGAATAGTGATGTAAATATAAATCCATTCAATTTTATTCAAATTTATCCTATTTCATAAATATGACTAGAAGGATGAATGTTTTAATGACTCAAAAAACAGTGAAATATGTGCATTTTTAATAAAAATATTCCTAATGATACAATTACACATATAATAATCTATGGTAAAAAAATGTAACTTATGATTAGCAAACATAGTATTTTAACTGAAAAATTTTAATTACATAAATGAATAAAAAATTTAAAATGTTATATTCAAGAATTAAAACGTTTGATAAACATTTTAATTTTTTAAAATCAAAATTTTTAAAATTTTTGAAAATCTAAATAATTTTTTCTGTACAAGCTGTAAACATATACAAGAAAAAAAAAATTCACGGATTTTTCCCGGGTCTCCCAGTTGAAAACATACTTTTTCCCACATGAAAATATTCTTCTTCCAAGGTGAAAATACACATTAGTCTGTGATAAGCGACGTTGTAGTTCCCTCAGTCCTTTCAATGGTAAAGGTTTTATACATCAGCGCAGATCTTTCTGGCATTTCAGAAAACGGCTCTCTTCAAGAGAAGAAAAAAAAAAAGGAAAGACACATGTTTCGGAAAGATCTTTGCTGTGGAGCAGCATATACGCTGCATATTTTCGTATTATTACAGTATAAATTCGAATTCCACTACCGCACAGCACATTAGTTTCCGAGGATCTGAAAAAGAGATTTCAATGCACTTTTGTAAGCCAATCATAGGTCATGTCACGGGACCTCGCTAGCCAATGACAGCACATTGTCAGAGCATAGGACATGTGATGTAGTCAACCAATAGCAACATTACTGTTTAAGTAGCGTGGTTCAAATGGCTCTGAGCACTATGGGACTCAACTGCTGTGGTCGTAAGTCCCCTAGAACTTAGAACTACTTAAACCTAACTAACCTAAGGACATCACACACATCCATGCCCGAGGCAGGATTCGAACCTGCGACCGTAGCGGTCGTGCGGTTCCAGACTGTAGCGCCTTTAACCGCTCGGCCACTCCAGCCAGCTAAGTAGCGTGAACACACAAACAGGAAAAGTTTATGGTTCAAATTAATGTATATAGTGGAGCTACAAGTAAAGCTAAGCTTTTATATATAATATTGATTCTTTTAGCGTGTGTTACACTTTAGGATATATCACACAAATGTGCTTGTAAAATTTTTAACAATGACATTGATGTCTGGTCTTCTGGGCTCGAAATTATTCTAAGTGGCTGGTCCTCAAAGTGTTAAGTTTTAAATGAGAGTCAAATGCTCTGTGATTTAAGCAATTCATTGCGCTTAACAGAATTCATCTTGCGTAAAAGGAAATTTCCTCTGAAAATAACGCTTTTCAAAGAACCATTCTCAATATTTTCCCGCGACCTCTTAGGCATGGGTTCGTTTCAGCAGTTGCCAGAGAGCAACAAAAAACAGCGTTACTGCACGTGGGCAGTTACAATGACGAGGAAGCCCGTATGTTCGTACACATACAGCATTAAGAGATCTTACATGACGTCATAAAACAGTAGGACATCAGGGGATACTCCAAGAGCATAAGAATTTCGTAAACCATACTAAAATCCATAATTCGGCTTAAAGGACACATTCATATGTCCAGATCCATAATGAAGTGACCCCAACCTGATATTAAGCTTTTCAGTGGGCTTTTCGGCATGCAAACTTTCTTGGATTACCAGTACTGTATTGTCTCATTTTCGTTCTTTGTTCTGGCATAATGCCATACGTGCCAGAAGATGAAAATGTGCACTTGAAATTAAGTGAACAGTTGAAACTAGTCAATAGTGTGAAATGAAACAATTAGTTTCTTGTAAATTGACTGAGTCTGTGGAAAAGATTAATAAAAGCCACATTTATTTAGCAAACAGAAAAATATAACTTCATTGTTGTGCAAGGTGATTACTACTTGACTGCCAAAAACGTGAAAATAAAACATAATCAAAAAACTGAAACTAACAACATATTTTAGCTTTTCATAATTATGTGCATGTATTTTAATTCACTTGATGACTCCCAACGACAGAAATCCATTTTGTTTTCATTTGACGTGTGAACTGTAAACGAAGATGAAACAGCAAAATCGCTAAACATAAACACGGGTCACTATCGCTCTTCCCACTACAAGCCAGACTGCTCTGCGCGAATCGGCAGCTTCGGCGCACCAGAAACATTTTTCTGGGTAGCATGACTGCTTATTGCTACTGCTGCCGCCACACTTCAGAAGCGGCGGAAGGTACTGCTCATACGCAACTCAACTGCTCATGCGCTTGAACCCGCTGGTAACTGCTTGAAACAAACTTAATGTAAACAGTTGTGACATCACGCTCAACGGAAGCAGTTTGCTGTTATGATATGCTGATATTCCATAGCCTTCGCCCTAAAGCCTTTGACACACCTTGCTTTTGACAGGCCCTTGTGTGTTCATTGTGTATTATTGCTGTAAGTGGCGCATTTCCTTTGCAACATAAGTTTTATTTTGGTTTTATTCTCTCGTTTACGTTTTATTGCTGCAATAGTGGAATACAGTAAAATTCTTTGGTAGACCATCAGTTGTTACGAGTCAAAAAGTTACAAAAATTTACCTGAAGATTCAATGAAAAATTCTCAGAATTCAAAAAAAATATCCGTTTTCTCCAGGATAAAAGAATTCCAGGATTTTTCCATTATTTCCCTGTTGTCCCGGAGCGTATACACACTGTTGTATAATTAAAAGCAAAATAAAATGAGCATGAACTACTTCGTTAAAAATTTCATAAGTGAACTTAACAGTTATAGTAATAAATAATGGTTATGCATAAGTGTTCACTACATTATCGGCGATGGAAAAAAAAATCTTACAATATTTCAAAAGCTGAAATTTTGATAACCAAATACGGCCAGAAAGTTTTATTACTTTTAGATGATAAATATAAATATAAACTTACTCTTCCCGATCGATATACCAAAATCTTGTCAGATGATGATAAAATATAGAAAATTGTTGGCTTAAATTTTATTTATCGAAGTAAAAAAATAAACATCGTTCAATTCTTGTTATTGAATTTGCATAAATTTTAGAAGTTTTTTTAAATTAAATTTTTTCAATATTAAATTTTAATTGAATAAATTTATTTTTTAATTAAATGAAAATTTTTAAATAGGGGAAACAGCAAAACTAAAATATTGCTTTTAAATCTGAGAATTTTGAAAAAATATGCTCCAGAATCGTCACAAATATACCACTGTCAACCTACCACATATTTCAAGAGAACAGCTGTCCTTTATCTTTAGGTAATAATGCATTGTCTGGCAACGGTGAGTACATGGCTGGTCAAAATATTGTAAAGTTTATATACAAACACTATGAAATTAAATACCAGATAACCTAATCAATAACAACATGGTTAAATAATGTAATAAACTTATCCACTGGTAAATGTGACACATTTACCTTTAGTGTCTTATGGCCGAGTGATTCTTGGCGCTTCAGTATGGAACCGTGCAGGTTCGAATCCTGCCTTGGATGTGGATGTGTGTGATATCCTTAGGTTAGTTAGGTTTAAGTAGTTCTAAGTTCTAGGAGACTGATGACCTCAGATGTTAAGTCCGATAGTGCTCAGAGCCATTTGAACTTTAGTGTCTTAATGCCCTGTCTTTTCCTATAGAGTAAAAGGGAGTTAAGGACAAATGCAGCAGAATTATTAAAGTAGAGCTCTTCATGTAACTGAGGCCAAGGACAAATACTTTTGGGTTAAGTGGAACAGAATGCAACACCAGTGTTACACCTTCCCTACTGACAACTTTTGAAGAGTTAAATGCGACTAGTAACTGTTTAACTCCATTAGATTAGTCTTCAATTATATGTGACACTTGTGATGGACTTCAATCTACATCTACATCCATACACTGCAAGCCACGATACGGTGAATGACAGAAAGTATCCTGTAGTAGTAGTAGTAGTAGTAGTACTACTACTACTACTACTACTACTACTACTAGTCATTTCCACTTGCAAACAGTGAGGGGGGAAAATGACAATTCATATGAATGCATACAAGTCTTTAATTTCTTGTATATCATCTTCATGGTCCTTACAAAAAATGTATGTTAGCAGCAAAAGAATTTTTCTGCAGTCAGCTTCAAATGCTTATTCTCTAAAGTTTCTCGATAGTGTTCCATGAAACAAACATCTCCTTCCCTCCAGGCAGCCCCATTTGAGTTTTTGAAGTATCTCCATTAATACTTGTATGTTCTTCAGACCTACCCGTAACAAATCTTAACAGCCCACCCTGAACTGCTTAGATGTCTTCTTTTTATTCAGATCTTGTGCAGATCCCAAACACTCAAGGAGTAATCAAGAATAATAGACGGTCTCCTTTACAGATTAATTACACTTTCCCAAGTCTCCCAATAAACCAAAGTCGACCATTCACCTTCCTTGCCGCAATTGTCACATGCACATTCCATTTCATACTGATTTGCAACATTGTGCCCCAATATTTAAATGACATGACCGTGTCCAGCAGGATTGTTGTTTCCGAACATTATAGGTTTGCTTTTTCAATCCATCCGCATTGACTTATATTTTTCCACATTTAAAGTCAGCTGTCATACATCACACCAATTAGATGACAGTCTAGTAACAGCTATATTGCCCCGAGCTCTCGAGC
The DNA here is from genome assembly GCF_023864275.1 of Schistocerca cancellata. NCBI lineage: Eukaryota > Metazoa > Arthropoda > Insecta > Orthoptera > Acrididae > Schistocerca > Schistocerca cancellata. Next base: position 777,517,236 of record NC_064629.1, on the reverse strand, counting down.
ATGCAGTGTGGCATTGTGCTTACTGTCACAGGCTGGCATGCTGTGGGTCACCATTTCAAACCTGACCCTCAGAAATTATTTGATATTTAATATTTATCATTTCTGGAAGGTTCTTGAAATATCTTCTTTGTAATGTTTGTATATTCAGGAATATTCAGTGTCTGTATAATTACCAGCATTCTGGAATATTTGAGGTTTTTGTAGATAGCTGCACACACTGCCAAGACTTCAGTTCTGTTCTGGCTGTATGTTAGTGTTGGTAATAAACATGCTTTCAGTACTAAATGTTGAAGTTCAATGACAATCCTGCCTTCGGATTTGTACTCGATTGTGGTTTAGATGTGACATTGTCTGATGGAGTCAGTGGGTACTTCTAGACATCTACATCACCATAGTGCCAATTGGATAATATAGAAGCAGTCACCTACATGGACAGGAACCGGAATACAAGCAGTACAGTGTTCCTAAGGCAACAGATGGATTCAGCAGTGAGACAGCTGCACATCAGGCATCCAGCAGTGCTTTATCAGGATCTGACAAAATGACAGATTTCAGCCGAGTTACCAAATACAACATGTGAGATGAAATCGTTTTTGGCAAACGAGTACTTTTACTTGGATGGTACACCCCAGAGCAGTTTGACAACAACAAAAAGCAGCTCAATAGCTGGGACAAATTCCAGACTGAACTAAAAGAAAATTTTTGGTAACAATTCACAGCTAGTCCTCTTAGTGGAAGAAAAATTCAAGAACAGGGCATAACGTCATCAGGAAATGACAGCTGTACATACAGGATGTTTTGGCTCTGTGACACATCATGAATCCCAACATGATAGAAGCAGACAAAATCTCACATTTGATAAAAGGAGTCATAAGAGACATGTACCACTCTCTTCTGGTTAAGTATGTCACAGCAGAGGAATTCCCCTACGTCAGTTCTAGAAGACCACCACAAGTTCATCTCTTTCACATGCCTGATAGTAAGAGAAGACAAACAGCAGTGTATGGTACCAAGAAATGTTGGGCAGAGTACACAGGAGATAGTACCCTGAATGTTGACCTGGTAGGAAATAGAGAATGTTAAAGAAGAGGTGATCATTATTTAGCCACAATCTCTGCCATCAGCAGAATGCACCAAGAACAGCCATCAAATGATGGCCCAACACCTGACCAACACAGGTACAACAAACTCCACTGCCAAATATCATGCCCCCACAGAAGAAACAGTGTTAGGAGGGCCGAGGACAAAATGCCAGGTAGTTTCCACAGTGGTCACCCTAAATACGTTGTACACTACTGCAGAAAAAGAAGGGAAGTTTTCAACAACAACTACACAGTCAGATGTCAACCATCTCGATAATTGTAAACATATGCCAGCTGCAGACAATTATTGACCTGCAGGAAGAAGCCCACTGCCATACTCTGTACAAGGTCACTTTGCAGTACACCACAGCCATTTCCTGTCCCTGTACTATGGTACCGGCTGCTCACCTAGCTGCTGAATTCAGGAAAGCTAAGCATGGGGGATCACATATGGATGTGAGGCTGCAAAAGATGAAAATCCTCCGTAGACGATACTTACCATGATGTCAGGAAATCTCGCTAATGTTGTCATTGGTGGCCAACATGTCCACGTGTTAGTCTGATCAGGGGCTTCCTTTTCTTTAGTGTCAGATGCTTATCATCAAATAAAGAAAAATATGCTCCATAATATGAAAGTTATTGTGCAGAAAGTCACAAATGAAAGCATGTCAAGCCAGTAGGAACGTGAATTGCATGAATAACTACCAGTGAATTTGTCGTTTTATCATAAGGTAGTTGTGACATTCTAGATGAGACTTCTTGCAGGCATCACAGGCATAGACAGGTAAATCAGAGCTCCAGACTGATGAAGCTATTCCAAGAAGCTCACGCAACAACTGCTCTGGGCCGTTAGTCACCACTGAAGGCATTATCATCATGCCATCATCAAAACAAGTTCCAATTGATGTAGGTTGATTCTTACGAAGAAGAAGAAGAAGAAGAAGAAGACAGCAACCAACCACTATTAATACTGCTATTTACTTAAATAAATTGCTGTGCCACTGCTATTTACTTAAATAAATAGCAGTATTAATAGTGCCTGGTTGCCGTCTTCTTGTTTCTGTCTGATGATGAACTTGTCAGTTCGAAACCAGTTACAGTGCTATTTACTTAAATAAATAACAGTATTAATAGTGGGTGGTTGCTGTCTTCTTTGTAAGAATCAACCTACATTAACTGTAAACAGCCACAGTCCCACCATGTCAGTTTTAGATAAAATAGCAGTTCCAATTGAGATGTTCAGTTAAATCTTTAAAGCTTCTGTTGATTGCAAGGAGCTGCTGAGGCTCTCAAAACAAATCTGGATGCCACTGACGATCATAAGGATTATAGGCAGCCATGGAGAACTTTGACTCACTGTAATGAGCAGCTCCAACTCTCCCCTCAAGGTACGTGCACAGGGACAGCCAAACAAGTCCAGCAACAGCACCATAGTGTCATCAATTAAGAATTGTGTTTAGCTAGCTCTACAGACAACACAGGAATCAAGCTACTATTGATCTGCCAACAGGATCTGGCCTTACAGAGAAATAACATCATTGAGTGACAGCTGTTCTGTCCCGTCCATTTCCCAGATGTTTTCAAACGAAGAGTGGGGAAAAGACAGAGGAAGTGGTCCATGGAAAAATACACTCCTGGAAATTGAAATAAGAACACCGTGAATTCATTGTCCCAGGAATGTCGGCACTAGTACAGTGTATATCCACCTTTCGCAGCAATGCAGGCTGCTATTCTCCCATGGAGACAATCGTAGAGATGCTGGATGTAGTCCTGTGGAACGGCTTGCCATGCCATTTCCACCTGGCGCCTCAGTTGGACCAGCGTTCGTGCTGGACGTGCAGACCGCGTGAGACGACGCTTCATCCAGTCCCAAACATGCTCAATGGGGGACAGATCCGGAGATCTTGCTGGCCAGGGTAGTTGACTTACAGCTTCTAGAGCACGTTGTGTGGCACGGTTTACATGCGCACGTGCATTGTCCTGTTGGAACAGCAAGTTCCCTTGCCGGTCTAGGAATGGTAGAACGATGGGTTCGATGACGGTTTGGATGTACCGTGCACTATTCAGTGTCCCCTCGACGATCACCAGTGGTGTACGGCCAGTGTAGGAGATCGCTCCACACACCATGATGCCGGGTGTTGGCCCTGTGTGCCTCGGTCGTATGCAGTCCTGATTGTGGCGCTCACCTGCACGGCGCCAAACACGCATACGACCATCATTGGCACCAAGGCAGAAGCGACTCTCATCGCTGAAGACGACACGTCTCCATTCGTCCCTCCATTCACGCCTGTCGCGACACCACTGGAGGCGGGCTGCACGATGTTGGGGCGTGTGCGAAAGACGGCCTAACGGTGTGCGGGACCGTAGCCCAGCTTCATGGAGACGGTTGCGAATGGTCCTCGCCGATACCCCAGGAGCAACAGTGTCCCTAATTTGCTGGGAAGTGGCGGTGCGGTCCCCTACGGCACTGCGTAGGATCCTACGGTCTTTGCGTGCATCCGTGCGTCGCTGCGGTCCGGTCCCAGGTCGACGGGCACGTGCACCTTCCGCCGACCACTGGCGACAACATCGATGTACTGTGGAGACCTCACGCCCCACGTGTTCAGCAATTCGGCGGTACGTCCACCCGGCCTCCCGCATGCCCACTATACGCCCTTGCTCAAAGTCCGTCAACTGCACATACGGTTCACGTCCACGCTGTCGCGGCATGCTACCAGTGTTAAAGACTGCGATGGAGCTCCGTATGCCACGGCAAACTGGCTGACACTGACGGCGGCGGTGCACAAATGCTGCGCAGCTAGCGCCATTCGACGGCCAACACCGCGGTTCCTGGTGTGTCCGCTGTGCCGTGCGTGTGATCATTGCTTGTACAGCCCTCTCGCAGTGTCCGGAGCAAGTATGGTGGGTCTGACACACCGGTGTCAATGTGTTCTTTTTTCCATTTCCAGGAGTGTATATCACCACTTCAAAACATCCACCAATTAGCCAAAACTAGCATGTGCTGTCCCCAGCTGAACAACGGATAATACGGAAGTGAATAAGATGCTGCAAAATGACATCATTGAAACTTGTGAGTCTTCTTGGTCCTCTCCTGTGGTTCTTGTGAAAGGCAGCACATGCAGTTTTTGGGTTGACTACAGACTGAACAAAATCGGGAAGGACGATGACAACCCACTGTCGCACAACCCTCAACTGCTTTACAGAAGCAAAGTATTGCTCGACTGCGGACGTAAAGAAAGGCTACTGGCAAATCGACATTAACAAGGCTGACAGGCAAAAAAACTGTCTTATTAACTCTTGATGGCCTCTAAGAGTTTAAAGTTATGTTGTTTGGAGCACGTACATTCAAAGGTTGCTGGAGCATTACAAAAGACAACCTGCTTCAACACCTTAAATGGATGACACATTTTTGTTATCTGGATGACAATGTCATTCTTTCAAAGACATTTGAAGAACATCTACATCAGCTAACAACCATGTTGAAGTGTGTACACATTGCAAATCTCTGCTCAAGTCCAAAAAAGAGCCTCTTCGTCACAAAAAAATAAAAATCCAGGTGTGGCTAGTGAATGGTGAAGGAGTGCCTTGATACCCAGAAAATAAGGGCAGTCACAGATTTTTCAACTCCTCAGTACATTGATATTGTGTGTTCTCAGAATACTGCATAGAGGTGCCAAATTTTCATGTAAGGATGTACAAGGAAGACATTTCTTTTTCCTTAAAGAGGCACTATAATCAACTCCAATTCTGGCTATGTATGATGAGATAGCTGAGACTACTACACACAGACGCTAGGAGTTTTGGAATAGGAGTCATTCTAGTATAAACTCAGTAGGTGCTGAAAAGGTGGTAGATTATGTCTCCGAAGTATACTCTAAGTCTGACATAAACTTATCCTACAACAGAGAAAAGAGTGCTTTGCAGTTGTTCGAGACATAAACTTCTGACTGTATATATTTTTCAAACCATTCACCACTGTGCATGACCACCAATCTCTATACTTGCTGACTAGCCCAAAACATACGTTCGGTCAAATGGCGAGATGAGCACTGCAGCTTCAGGAGTACAAAGTCCCAATTGTTTACAAAAGTGGACACAACACGCGGACACTGACTACTGTTCTAGGAATCTTTTGGCAGAAAAGCAGAGTGGATTAATTCTCAGTCATCATGCCATTAAACGAGATTATTGCTAAAAAATGGGAAGACACAGCACTGCCAAAAACCATAAAAACCTTAAAGAGAACTAACCAACAACCACAGGAAACTTACAGACAATTAACACAGCATTGTATATGAGGAACTATGATGGAATGGGGCAGAAAAGTTGCTCATCATCCCAGTCCATCTACGGTCAGCTGTCCTGAAGTTTCTCCACAACACTCTTAGCATCTGGTCACCACAGATTCATTAAGATTCTGGACAAAATAAGATGCAGGTAGCACTGGTTGGATCTCTACCAATCCATTAGGCAGTACGTAAGCCACTGTAAGACAGGACAACAAAGGAATCTTGTTACCTCCAGGGCAGCCGATACCAAGCCCATCTACAGCAGCACAATTTTACCAGATTGGAATCTACCCCTTGAGGAGTATCCTGAACTCCACGAACAGGAATCAGTGGATAGTCTACACTGACTACCTAACCCACTACACTAACTGAAGCTGTGCCAACTGTCGAAGCTCCAGAAATTTCAAAGTCCCTTGATGACATTTTGAGGCAAGGAACATCCCGTGTGGTGATCTCCGATTTCAAAAGTTTTCCAGTTGAGATTTTCAAGTTGCATCACCTCCCAAAGAAAGACAACTGCTTACCATCCACAGAGGAATGGTGTCACATAATGTTTTCGTAAGACGTTGGCAGATATGCTCTCTGTGTATGCTGATGTCTACCAGAGAGATTGGAATATCTCACTGCCTGCCGTGACATTTTCATACAACACAATGAAGGAAAACGTCACAAACTTCACACAATTCATTCTGCTCCATGGTTGTGAGGCTGAAATCACAATGGATACACCGTTCCCATTTCAAATGGATGATACCCATAATGACTGTGTGAAACATTTCATCACCAGGACTAAGGCACAACACAGCTGGTTTGTATACGGACCCTGGACGGCCATGAGGACAGAGTGCTACAGAGCCAAGAACCAACCAATGAGATACAGTCCGGGAGACTGAATTTGGATTGCTATGCCTTTCCAGAATGTAGGACTATTCCAAAAGTTACTTAAGTGATACTTTGGACTGTACTGTATTCTCCACAGCTTCTCAGATGTTACATATGAAGTCAAGGATTATGACCCTTTATCAAAAATACAGAAGCACAGAGACAACATCCATCTCCTCCATATGATGCCCTACTACAGTGCTTAGACACAGATTGATTACGGGAGATTCAAAGAACTGAAGCGTCAAACTTTTATGCTCATCATAGCGAAGAAGATGTAACAATGTGACCGAAACGCAAGGATCTGCCAGCACTGCCACACAGAGGACCACTAACGAGATCTAGATACGGGATGCTGTAACTGTCTCCAGTGGACCACATTGAACAGTGGCTCACTGTACTTTCTGGAGAGTAAGCAATGCCCCAGCTGATGTGCACACAGTGTGGCACAGTGGTTAGCATTGCTAGCTGGTGTGCTGTGGGTCGGCAGTGTGAACCCGACAACCAGCATTTATTTAGTATTATCATTTCTGGAAGGTTCTCAAAATGTCTTATGTTTGTGTATTCTGGAATATACGATGTTTCTATAAATACCAGCTTCCTCGAATATTAGGTGTTTGTATATAGAACTGCACACACTGTACGCAAGTTGAGCTCTGTTCTGGCTGTACATTGGTGTCAGTAATAAATGTGCTCTCAGTGCAAGTGTTTAATTTCACCAACGACCCTGCCTTCGAATATGAACACACTTGTAGTTTACATGTGACAATATACCACTACATTTTAAATTTAAACAGAATTATAATGTAAATCAATATTAATAAAACTCTCCGCTGAACTTGTGCTTTATATCACACTTAAATATCTCCAATTAGATGAATATGATAAGGAAGAGGGTTTTATTATTTCTAGCACAAAAAACAAACTCTACCAACGATTACATTTTTATGAACAGAATACTTTATTCCACTGTATTTTAAAAAATCTTAACAGTTCAATTTCGTACATTCAGACACATCACAAGTAGTTACAAACCTAATACAGCACATATTCTGGATCATTTTCCAGGGCTCTTGCTGACAAATCTCTCAACATTTCTTCTCTATTTTAATACCATACAGCAATAAACCGTAAGTCTTTAACATCAAGAGTTTTAGAGTTATATCGATAACCAACTGACGAAATCATTTCCAAACTAGTACATTGGTATGATCGACTGTAAATTACACATGACAAAGGCTTGTTGGAAAGCTCTAAACCTGCTAATGTGACAGTATAAAGGACAGCTGCAGACAGCTGTGCCACTTATACCTTTATGGACCAAACTGTTGATAACGGTAGTGACAAGTAAGAGAGATCAGTGGACTGTAAATAAATGATATCATTTGAAATCTCCTTACCTTACATGAGAAATATATAATTAATACATTGCACATGCTTCTTACTAACAAACATGTGAGAAAACTGTGCTTTGTGAATTGTGAAATGCTTCCACGCAGATGAAAAAAGAACATGAAAGTGTTGATAGAGAAGGTCTAAATAAACAAAAAAATATAAAGAGAGGAGCAAATCAGACACTTATTCAACATACTTTCAATACAAGAACCAGTGAAGATTAAAGAAACAATACAAAGTGGCAAGGGGTGCCGCAAATAGAACAATACTATGCAAGTAAGCGAGAAAGAACATTAACAAAAAAATAAAAAAAAAAACGAGGTGGCTGAACAGTACACCCTAAGAATAATACAGAAAAACAATATAAATTCAATGTAACCCGTCATAACGCCAATTTGAATGAAGTGGCAATATATAGTCTGCTGTGCCACAAGATGTGCACTTTGTGAATTATTCCAATCAAACTTTCATTACATTTTGATAAAATTTCAAGCTTTCAAAAATATTCTCCTTTTCCTTTGCTAATAATACAATATTATTGCGATCAATAGATACAAATGACATACTGATAGCACCTGTATGCCGAGTTTACACTGAAATCTGTCTTGTGAATAAGCACCAGGTACTGCCTGGCAGAGAGATTTTGATTAACACTCAAATTACTGGTGCCCAGTCATCAACAATGTTACAGAAATTTAGAATGTGCATTAATGACATTAATAGACACACAGTTTATGTATTTCGCTGCACTCCATTTCACTCATTTACACTGATGCTGCAGGTGACATAGTTTGTGCCAGTCTAATCTCTTCACAACAGCCACCACTACATTTTTTACATATGTGGATTCTCATTATCTCCCAAAGTTTCTTTCTGGACAAAGACAATCGAGGATATTGTTTGAAGCTTGGCATCTTGCCTACATGTAATATACTCTTTCCTCAAGAACCTTCTATTCAAAATAAATCTGTTATGAAGTACCACATGTTTAACATGTGCACATTTTGATTACAGGATACAAGTAGATTTAGGTTTTATTTATTTTCATACTATAAGGAAATAGGATGTCGTCACACCCACCGAAAACTTCGCTACAGTGACATGCCTTCCAGAACTAATACATCTCCTGAATATCTCCACAAAATTAAGATTGTCATACTGTGGAAGACGCACAATCAAAACTTAAATATTCAGAGAGAAATAGTTCAGAGGCAGCAGCAATTCAGAAGGAAGAAGAAGGAAGCAGGCTGAAGATATTTTCATTATTCAGTTACTTCACAGCAGTGGTTGGCCTCTCTTTGTTATGATGATGATTTTTGGATCTGTCTGCAGAATCTGCTTTCCAACAAACCCTCAGAACTAATATTACAAAGCATTAAGTCAGTTCACAATGCATGTACTAGTCAAGCGTTCTGCCATTGCCATCTGTAGTGCTGATTCCAACATACTGTATAGCTGCTAATCTTCTAAGAAGAAATACTGACCAGCTCGCTTTTGTTCAGTGTCCTGAAAGTCAAAAGAAACACCTCTTAGAAAAAACTTTAGTTTCAACATACACAATTTTTTTCATTAATAAACAAACCAGTAATTAATCAGCTGTTTTATGGAAAAGATTAGCAATAGACTGTAACTAAATGTAAACAGCCTTTTCCGCTAACATACAATTAACATATCTGAACCAGTATCGCAGGACATAAACCAAGCATATGGACACTCTGATCAATGGAGGAAGACAGCTCTCAAATACAGTGCTTCCTTAGTCCAGTCAATGATTTTCTGGACATTTCTCAAACTCACAGCCACAGTTTAACCTTTTTGTTGCTAGAGATGTTCTCTTTGTATTACATGCTGAGGCAGCTTTTGTTACAGCTGCTCCACTCACCAAATGCTTGTGCCTGCACCAAGAGACAGCATTCTGGCCAGTATAAAATACTTATCATCCGGTTTTTTGAAAAGTATTAGGTGAAAAAAATGTGATTTTTGCACACTTTAAAGTCTGATATTTTCACCTGATAAAGAACTTAATTTCTTTTCGTTATTCATCATACGTACTGCGCTGCATCAAATTAAGTAAAACACTGCACAAAATTCTAAAGAGTTTGCAGAGGTAAAAACGCATTGCATAAACATTGCTTTCCTCATACAGTGCAGTGAATGAAATTTTATTTAAAACTGAGAATAGAATCTCACTTCATTTTTGAGTTAGTGGGTTTTATATCCCAAGGATAGTCCTGCGTGTCATGCCCATTCACGTTAGTCTAATCAATTCAAGTTAATCTAATCAATGTACCATTTTAAATTCTCTCTCTCTCTCTCTCTCTCTCTCTCTCTTTCACACACACACACACACACACACACACACACACACACACACACACACTAGCCACAAGTTAGTCTAATCAATGTACCATTTTAAATTTCAGTGAAGAATGAAGAAAGTAAATTACATTAAATTCAACTTATGTAAGAATTTGTTTTATAACGAGATACAACCAAAATCGGTACAGACAACCCAGGTTAACAGCATTTTACTCCTTTAGTTATGATCAACTCTCAACACATACCTTCACAGAGTTGTTTTTATTGATTCGAGGTCTGTAGTTATTTGGATCTCTCCTAAATGTGATGCCTAAAAGTTCCAGGAATCTGTTCATTCCAGCCAATAAGTTTTGTGGACTGTGTGCTACAGTTTCAATCGATGGTGCTCCTTCAAATACAATGACTCTGTCAGCCAAGTAAGTGGCCATGATGAAATCGTGTTCAACCACAAAACCAGTTTTCTTAGCATGGAGTATGAACCTGCAGAAAACAAAAGAGAAATCAGTGCTGCTGATTTCATAGTTTAAAACTATGGCAACTGCCGTACTAGACTCAGTTAAGCATTAAAAACATAGTGTTAAGGAGTAGTTATAACCACTTAACAATGAATAGAATTTTGCGCGTGTGCGAGGGTGCGTGCGCGCACATGCGCGTTTTTTTTTTTTTTTTTTTATTATTAACCCTTCAGAGAACAATCCATGCACAAAGTGACATTTTATATTGCACAACTAATACACCTCTGGTCTCAAAAATGATAAGGTCATTTTATTACAACTACAGCAAGTACATCCACATCGATACTCCAGAAGCCACCATACAGTGCATGGCGGAGAGTACTCTGCACCACTACTAGTCATTTCCTTTCCTATTACACTCACAAACAGAACAAGGGTAAAACGACTATCTATATGCCTCCATACAAGCCCTAATTTTTCCTATCTTATTTTCAGGGTCCGTACACGCAACGTACACGCAATGTATGTTGGTGGCAGTAAAATTGTTTGGCAGTCAGATTCAAAGTCTGGTTATCTACATTGACTCAATAGAATTTTTCACAAAGAATGTCATGTTCCCTTAGGGATTCCCATTTGAGTTCCCCATGCTTCTCCAAAACATTTGCATGTTGTTCTAACCTACCGATAATAAATCTAGCAGTCTGTTTCTGAATTGTTTCGATGTCTTCCTTCAATCCGACCTGGTACGGATCCCAAACACTCAAGCAGTACTCAAGAACAGGTCGCACCAGTGTCCTAAATGCGGTCTCCTTTACAGGTGACCCACTTTTTCCTAAAATTCTCCAAATAAACCAAAGTGTACCATTCACCTTACCTACCACAGTTCCCACATTCTCATTACATTTCATATCGCTTTGCAATGTTACGCCCAGATATTTAAACAACTTTACTGTGTCACGCAGGACACTCTTAATACTGTACCAGAACATTACGTGTTTGTCTTTCCTACTCATCCACATTAACTTACATTTTTCCACATTTAGAGCTAGCTACCATTAATCACACAAACCAGAAATTTTGTCTAAGTTGTCTTGTATCTTCCAACAGTCACTCAACTTTGACACCTTACCGTACGCCACAGCATCATCAGCAAACAATTGCATATTGCTGCCCACCCTGTCCACCAAATCATTTGTGTATATAGACAACGACAGCACTCATATCACCCTTCCCCAGGGCAGTCTTGATGATACCATTGTCTGATGAAAATGGCACTATTCTGTTCCTAACGAAGTGGTTCTATAGAAACATTTACCTTTTTATAACTTTTGCAGCCACAAGACGTTGCTCAGAATCTAGATATGCTGATGGTTCATCTATGAGATAAACATCAGCAGGTTTACCAAGACAAAGTGCTAGAGCAACACGCTGCAGTTCTCCTCCCGACAAGTTCTGAACTTCCTGATCCATTATATCATCCATTCTCAAAGGCTTCATGACGTCAGTCACAAACTGCATGAACAAAAAGTACACAATTATAAACTTGAAGTTCAAAATATGTAAGGAGAAATTAGCTGTAAATATGTAAGAATCAATATAAACACTATTTAGAACACAAAAGCACATGCCATATTTATTTGACAATATCAGACAATCCCTTTTTTTAAAGGGACTCCTTGACAAATTTTTATTTTTTGTGTGTTATGACAAATCAAATTTAAAATGTGTAATTAAAGTATCTTAACATCTGCCTAAAAAGTTAACATTGCCCATAATAAACATCTGTGTTTTCCTAGATAGATTATATGATGATGATACGCAATGGTTTTTCATCGAAAGCCACAGTAAATCATTGGGCTAGCGTTGTTCTGCACCAGTATATAAGTCCCATCCTCTTCATTGTCAAACATCAGCTTGTACTCGCTTTGAACTCTGGTAAGTATGCAGTCAGAAAATTCTTCTTTACCTCCAGCAACTTTATTCACATTATTTCTTGAATAACTTGGAATCATTAAGGATTGTGTCTCTCGCTGACTTAATGAACAACCAGGTGCTCTAATTAATGAAATCTTTCCCAATTTGGTCCCCTGAAAGTTTCACATGTAGAACTAACTTTCTTCATTTGACAGCACCTTCACTTTGTGACATCAAATTTGCTTCATGCTGCACAGTTGTGACCTCTGCATCATGAATAACCATTAAGTTAAAGTTAGTTTTGTATTGTCTGCATGAGCCATTTGTCAGCAACATATGCTTGGCTCTATGTTTCTCAACAGAGTCACTGCTGTGATTTACATCCATGATAAAATGCTACAACTTCCCATTCTTGCAACATTATGCAAACTGAATAACAATAATAATACGTTACCCTCTGGGAGCCTCTGCTGAACTGGCAGAAGTCTGACCACTTTGGGCTAACAGTGCTCTTCATCATTGGTCACAAACCTTGGAAACTAACAATGCTGTCTAGCAGTGGCTGGTTTAGTGCTATTGTTGTACTTCTTGTTTCATTTGTTATGCCACATTTTGGGCATATGAACATATTCATGTTAGAATTGATTTGTCCACTGTTGAAATGTATACCATTGCTGAGTATCTGTTCATTCACAAAGTCAGTTCAGTTCAGACTACATTTAGATTCAAGTGAACAGCAGTTTAAATGTGTAGATGTTCACAAAAAGCTAGGTACATAGGATGCATCATAGTTAGCAGCATGACAAAATTTTCTGCACCTTCACCACTACCCTCCTCACATTCAGCCATGCTGGTGCCACTGCACCCCTCCAACCCTTCTGAAATGGCCAAACCTGCATGTGACAGCAACCAAAGCTTCATCTGTGAATGTAAGACAACCCCTACATTAAGCTATTACACAACATAAGAACACTGACCTCAGCAACCAAATATTTGTCAGCAAATATACAATGAGCCCGTATTTTTGAAATGATGAATTTAGGAAGAAACCTCATAATAGCTGGGTAAATATAGTATTTATCTTCAGCCAAGAAACTACTTAAGATTAAAGCAAATAACTTTCTGAATTTTTTACAATACCTGTTTCAACCAATGGGAGGGGAGGGGGGGGGGGGGGGGGGGGAGAAAAACAGGAAATCTAATACAATACACAAAGTGACCAAAAATTATAATAATTTCAAATCCTGAATCACAGAACACACAGGTTGCAAGTTAGGAGTTCACTACCAACCCTCTTACACAATTTGTACCTTGGCAAGATGCACCATAATACGTCTGTACAGCCCACTACCCACACGCAAAACATCAAAATTGAGAGAGAGAGAGAGAGAGAGAGAGAGAGAGAGAGAGAGAGAGAGAGAGAGAAGAGAGAGGAACAGCACAGTTATTATTATATTAAAAGAATCCCAAAGTTAACACTTACCAACAAATTACAGCATATTTCTGTTAACTTGTCAGGAAAGTTCTAGAATGTATTGAAATTTAATCACGAGATAGCTGGCATATAACGGTGGTCAAGATACATAACTATAAAAGTTCTGAACTCCAAAACAGTTTTTAAAATATAATAGAACAGGAAAGTATATTCAACAGTAAAAGACTAAGTACAGGAATTAAGCCTATCTTCCATATTATCTGCACAACATGATCCAAAAGCTATTTGCACGATGAATCTAATGAGAAGATGCTGAGCATCTGTTCTGTACCAGCTAACAACCTGCAACTCATATCCCCAAGGGGTCCCAAATATGCTCTACAATTTTTAGATCCAGTTACCTTGCTGGTCAGACCAAGCAGTCAACAGCTGGAGGCCTGCATGTAAGACTCATTAAACTTAACACCTCAATGTGGACAGGCATTAAGAGCCTGCAGTAAGCCATCCTTGACCTATGACACACACACACACACACACACACACACACACACACACACAGAATTATTTGCAAGCACTTTGCAGAAGATGTGCAAGCACTCTAAGTGGAACAATCTCATCTAGACATTTGATGCAATCTTACAAGACACCCCTTGAGTGCGAGGTCACAATCTCAATCTTTCATAAGCCTCCTACAAAAGCGCTGTGTAAACAACGACGACAGGAAAAATATTAGCTGCTAGTGATTCATCACGTGCATCAGGAGGGCGACAGAAAATGTGCCTGGGAGGTGCAGAGATCAACCTCCTATGGGAAGAATGTATTACACTTCACAAAATGGATACAGCTGACATTCAAGAAATGTTCAAAATAGAGCATTAACTTGTACTACGAAGAACAAATAACAAATAGCATGCCACAGGAATCACAAAGGTTCACACCATCACAATTGATGGGGAACTTCTTGGGAGTTACAAACCTTGCAGGACTCTCCACTTTTAAAGAATGCAGATAGAATTGTATGGGTGTAACAGGGTGATGAGAACTGATGGAACGTGATGACATGCAACCAAATGCGAAACACTGTCATGAGCTTATCCTGAAACTGGCTACCCTTTAAGGTGTAGTTGCAGATACTGCAATAATATATTTTATAGACACGGAGGGGAAAAAAAAAAGGACATCCAGAAGCTGAATTTGTCTAGTGGTTCCAGGAATCAAGCAAAAGTAAGTTATTTTGGCCAGCTATTGGCCAAAATCAGTGCCTATACCATAGTAGTAGTTATATTACACCCATTTTCCCACTCATACTTGCTGTGACATACAAATTCCGTACTGCCCTTGCAAGATCATGCACACGAGAAAGAATCTATGAGCGCAATACCTCCAACTTCTCACAGCACAATAAATAACTTACCAGCCACTTTACTACCCAGATTAACAGTCGGCATAATTTTATACAAAATGTGTTTAAGGCACTAATGTTAAGTTTATTTTGAAATAGCTCTCTTGGTACCTCTAATTCCCAGGGTTCCTTTCATATGCACTTCCTCTTCAAATCAAGATCAGTCAGAGTGGAAAACAAATTTCTTACTGAATGATAGTATAATTTTGTTTATCTCATCTAAAAATTTTTGGGCCGATTCAACAGTTTCCTGTGCATAGTCAAGTTAATGCTTTGTTTGCAATTTCGTTGTCTTAGTTTTCGTAATCTGTATCACTGTTTGAAGTTATGCAAGTATCCACTGGTTCCCTTGAAATCACTGTAACCTATGTCACATGCAATTTGATGTGCATAACGTAGTATGTCAGTATCATGCATATGCTGTAAATTTTATCGAGCATCCTTAAAATCCACAAACACCAGTTTTATAACAAGTGCACCTTGTCTTCCCTTTAATATCCATCATTCTTCTTATGCACTACATGGTCATGTTGCTGTGGACTTATTCAAAATCTGTTCGTAAATGTTTTTTACTATGCTGCATGTGATCTTCCATGTACATAATTATGTTTATGTACACACTTTTTGAACAACTATTGCCCTTCACTACCTTTCATTGCAGACCAGATTTGTGGCTCCCTGTCCAACAAGGATGATAAACTGCATTGCTCAACCCCTGTTTCAATATCATTTTCACTTGTTAACCACATCATCATCATCATCATCATCATCATCATCATCCTCATCCTCATCCTCATCATCATCATCCTCATCATCATCCTCATCCTACTCCTCATGTACAATGTACGCACTGTGTATACACCACCACACATTGCACAGAGTCATCTTACAGAAACACTAATCTTTCATCTGCCAATTATTTCTCACTCTGAAAAATTCCTTGGGTTCCTTTCTGACAAAATGTGAACTTCAGAACTGTTGTTGTTGTTGATATAATGCAATGTTTGCTTTGTTTGTCATTGCCATTGCTCTGCTTTGTAACAGCACCACTAGCACTGTAACACTGTTGTGGGTTACACATCGACTAAGCAGTTGAACTACGCTCCATATTCTCACAATAGGGTATCTCCAGTCCCACCTCCATGTTGCTATTACCAGCCAATATTTGGTTGCATGGGGACATTGAATGTCATAAACACCACTGGTCTTTTGCGACCTTGCACTCAAGGGTTTCTTTGTTAGTAGCCACACTGTCCCCTTTCACGTCTTTGCAACATGGAGAATGTTTACACCACAAGCATTTCATTGAGACAAACACTGAGTAGACAAAAGTCATGGGATACCTCTTAATAATGTGTCGGACCTCTTTCTCCCTGGTGTAGTGCAGAAACTCTGTGTGTCATGGACTCAACAAGTCGCTGGAAGGCCCCTGCAGAAATACTGAGCCATGATGCCTCTACTGCCGTCCACAATTGTGAAAGTGTTGCCAGTGCAGGACTGTGTGCACAAACTGATCTCTTAATTGATGATGAGGTCCCATACTCCGAGGAGCATAGGGGACGATGCGGGAGACCCGCACCGCCGTACTAGGCAAGGTCCTAGCGGAGGCGGTAGATTAAGACTACACAGCAACATTCAGTCATCTCTAGGCAGGAAAAATCCCTGACCCCGTCGGGAATCGAACCCGGGACCCCGTGCGCGGGAAGCAAGAATGCTACCACAAGACCACAAACTGTGGATGACCTCTTGATTAAGTCCCATAAATGTCTGATGGGATTCGTGTCAGGCAATCTGGGTGGCCAAACCATTTGCTCAATCTGTCCATAATGTTCTTCAAACCAACTATGAAAAATTTTGGCCTGGCAACATTGCGCATTGTCATCTACAAAAATTTGATTGATGTTTGGGAGCACTGAGTCTATGAATGGCTGCAAATGGTCTCCAGTAGCTGAACATTACCGAAGACCCACTCAATTCCATGTAAAAATAGCCATAGCTGGTGCCACCATCAGCTTGCACAGTGCCTTACTGACTACCTAGGTCCATGGCTTCTTGGGGTCTGCACCACACACTAACCATACCAACTGAAATTGGGACTCATCTGACCACATCACAGTTTTCCAGTTGTCTTGGGTCCAACACGTATGGTCACGAGCGCAGGAGAGGCACTGCAGGCAATGTCGTGCTGTTAGCAAAGACATTCATGTCAGTCATCCGCTGCCCAATTCATTAATGCCATATTTCGCTGCATTGTTCTTAACAGATATGTTTATCGTACGTCCCACATTTACTTCTGCAATTACTTCACACATTGTTACCCTTCTGTTGGCATTAACAACTTTACGTAAATGCCGCTGTCTTCCGTCATTAAGTAAAGGCCATTGGTCTCTATGTTGTCTGTGGTGAGGTGTAATGCCTAACTTTGGTATTATTGGCACACTGTGTTGATCTCAGAATATTGAATTCCTGAATGATTTCTGAAGTAGAATGTCTCTGGCATCTAACTCCAACTACCATTCTCTGTTCAACATCTGTTAATTCCCATCATGCAGCCATAACCATCTCTAAAATCTTTCCACATGAATCACCTGGGTACAAATGACAGCTCTGCCAATACACTGCCCTTTTATACATTGTGTACACAATACTATCACCATATGTATACGTGCATACCATTATCCCATGACTTTAGTCACCTCAGTTGAATACAGTGAAAGGAAGCTCTTTACAAGTGAACAGTACAACAATTTTAATGAAGATCAATTTGTCTGTTTGTTTGTAAAGGAGGAATTTACTGAGAAACATAGTTGTCATTATTTTAATAATGTAGTAAAGATTATATGCTGGCAGTAAATTAGGCCCAAAACGGCTGATGTCTACATAAAAAAGGTGCACAACCTTACAGTGTGGGGTCACAGTTTTCACTTAAGTCATGGCAAGTTATTTGTATCAAGATTGGTATAATATTTGTCAGTGAACAAAACTGTTCACAGCACACACTACCTATTGTCTTTAAGAGAACCAGGACTTCCTCTTGAAAAGAGGATCAGTAGTATGTGTATACAACACTACCAACAAGAATATAAATAGAAAATTTGCACCAGAAGAGGGACTGATGACCTCAAAAGTTAAGTCCCATAGTGCTCAGAGCCATTTTGCACCAGAAGAATATAGTCCCCCTCCCCTCCCCTCCCCTCCCAGATGGAAGAGAGGGGTAGGAGGAATCGTTACTTATTCCTCATACAGATTCAGGATTATTATCTTTACGAGTTCCCAGTTTTGTTTCACAATGGAACAAATGCCTCAAAACCCGTAAGATGTGTGAACACATGTAACTTACGTGTGAGTTCCACATTCACTTGCCTAATTGTACAGTTCACTATATTAAAAACTATTCTCTTGCCAGCAAGGATGAAAAAATACTTCAACAGCAAGTGTTGAGAAATTGGTATTACAACAAGAAATAATAATACCATGACAAAGTTTTACTGGAGCCACCCAACACCACCCACCACCATTTTGAATTTATTCCATATTATGCTTTTTACTTGTTAAAAGTTACTGCACAGTGTCAAACTACTGAGGATAAAACTAACAGCGACTGGAATTTAAACTAACCTGTGGGTGAACGTATGAATCTCTTATTTTTTCATGAAGAAGTTGACGAACAATTCCCTGTGATTTTGGACTGATTTTTTGAGGTTTGTAACTTATATGTAGCTGGGGCACTGAACCTGAAAGAAAATTAATGAAATGCACAAGGTAAATTAAATAATTTTGGGTGTAAGGAACTTAGTTATTTTGTCAATTTAAATGTAATTATTCTACACTGAAACAATGTTAACATACACATTTCCAGAAGATTTTAGTACTTTAATGCGTACAAAGAGGAAAGTAAAACTAGTATTGTGGTGATATAACTAACTGTAGTACTCTTATCAAATTAGAGAGAGCCACGAGGACCCTAAGAGTAGTGCATCATACCTCCAAGAATACGCACTAATTACCGACAGAAATAGCCACTATATAAAATTTGTGTATTGGCACTGGTTTAATATTTTACATGGTTCTGTGTGAAAGCAATCAGAAACTACCTTTTCACCTCGTTTAGCAGTTTTCCTATATTTTCATCATTGCAAGGGCTAGTTATAGAAGTATCTTTCACCAGGTACATGTGGCTATGGAGTGTGGCAGTTTTGGGATCTTTTTTCTTACTGTCATGTGGTCTCATAAGATTCCCAATCTAGCATCAAACAGTCACTTGGTGGTGAGTGGCTAGGGTGTTGTAAATGGTCAAAAGGCTAAACCGATACTTTTAATGAATAGGTTTGAGGCATTCCCTTCCACTGATAATCCAATTGCTCCACAGGTGAAACATAAGGCTGTTAGCTGTAGGAAACTTATGTTAGGCTGACAAGAGTGCATCCTAGGGAAATAGGATCAGTAGAGGACTGGGAAGGAGATTCGGGTTTGACATACAGTCAAGAATGAGGCCATTGAAGATTGAGTATTGTTGGAGGGAAACAAATAAAATGTGCACTCTGTCTGTATCCCACAAGGAGTTGTCTGCCAGATGGAAGAGGCCAACCAAAGAGGAATTGAGGGAGGCTTGTCACTGCTCTCATACGTAGAAAAAATGTGTTACTGAGATCTGAGACCACTGTGTGTTCTTTCCATAGACACAGAAGCGATGACAACTACCCTCACTATTGGGGCTTCAGTCAGCACAGCTGTTTATTGGCAGCACCATTCCAAGAAATGATCACGGTCTACTGGCACTGAGCCAAGTGGAGCATCAAAGCCAGAAACTGCCAGTTCTGTGTTGAACTCAACTGTATGTTTCTCAGTCTGCACTACAGTGTGGAGACTGGTCACGTCAAATGTGTGCTATACAGTGAAAAGGCCAGTTGGAATGCACACTGCATTTTTGTTTTTTAAGACCAAATTCCAAAAGCTACATACAAATACATATATTTTAATATTTACACTCTCCAAATTTGCTGCCCAATATGTTCTAACAAATGTTTCTCTAACAGTGGGCTAGAGAACAATTTATTAGAACATATTGCACAGCAAATATGGAAAGTGTAAATATTGAAACGTTAGATGTTAACTGTTGGAAAGTTTTCAGCAAAAACTCAACAAAGAAGCTGAATCTACATTATACTAGACATTTCATTGGTTGAAAACTCAATCTATTCATTATTAGGATTTTCAACAAGCCATGGAACACATACTGGGGAGATAGATTAGATTCCACTGTAGCAGAAGCATTTATAGCAACGAGTAGGAAAATTTCTGAAAAATGACATTCTGTAAAATTAAGGCATAAATGACACACACAAAGAAATAAATTGAGCCTCAAGAGAAGGTGCCATGTAGGTGTCAAACAAATGCATAAAAAATGTTTACTTCATGGAAGGCACATTTGTAAAAACCAAATTTATTAAACTTACAGAACAACAGCTACAACATTCAACACAACAGCTTTGTGCATGCATTCACTTGTAATTTGAGGAAAGCACTACCTTTTTTCTTTTCTTTTCTTTTTTTTTGAAAAAAAAAAAAAAAAAAAAAAAAACAATTTCCAACTGCCAGAAACGAAGTTTCATTTTAGTTAAACCACAGCCTGAACACTGCTTCCTCTGCATATGTATGAGCTTGTACTAAATTGGTGGTAGAGCACACACTAACTATATTTAATGGGTCAGATGTGACATTACATAATTAATAATGTTAAAGTGTTGCCACAGCGCCAAAGTAAACCACTTATTTTTTTCCCAGGGCACATGATTTCATGTAGTCAAACTTATCCCTTCTGCAACCTTACACACTATTACAACTGCATTAGATGAAGTAAAACCCCATTGTCTTTACACAAAAATATAATATGGCACACTTTCTAAACGCATGATAGAAATTGCTCTTCATTTCTGTCATTCGTGTAATACATTTCACTGCAACATCTCTTATACCACTTAAATTAAACAACACAGTAAAAGTCAGTCAAATTATGACTGAAATGTACATTTGTCATCAATCTCGGTGATAAGTAACAAGTGTACTGACACCAAAACTAAATTGGCATTTGTGGAGTATCTTCTCTACAAAAATACAAACGTAGGAGAATATATTATTTGTACTGTAAGAAAATTATCTGACCAGAGTCAAATGACCTCTTACTCCATTTCTTTCACCTGTTTACTCATCAGTCACTATTTCTGCCTGCAATAAAATTTTTCCGGTGTATGACTACACCTTGACACTAGATCAACATTTTGGCCACTTTCAGCAGTTGCCAAAATGATGGTCTAGACAACAATATGACAATATTGTCATGTATCCAGAACAGTTTTACTCAATATGACAACAGACACATAAGCCTAGAGTTGGACAGCATTCTCATGTTCACGAGGAGTTCATTTAATGTTTGATGCACAAATCAATGTTGCAATCACAGTATTAAGTACTAACCTGAACCATTATCAGGCTGAAGCTTTCCTGCCAACAACCTGATAAATGTAGTTTTACCAGTTCCATTCTCCCCAAGTAGCACTAGAATTTCTGAATCTGAGAATTGCCCTCCTTCAATACTTAAATGAAAGTTTCCCATTCTCATATACATTGGTGGATATTCATAATGGTTCATCCGTTTAACTTCCTCCTCTGTTGCAGATTCTGCCACTTTGAAGACAAGTGACTCATCCCGAAAACGTAAGTTCTCCGTTGGCACAAAACCATCAAGGAAAATATTTATTCCTGCAATGAAACAGCATAAAATGGAATATGAAGACGTCAAACACTTTAAAGACATTAAGGAATGGAGACTCCAGGTTGGAATATAAACAATTTAAGGAGAAGATGATACAGTAAGTTGAAGACAGACACAATTAAAAGGCACACATTCGTTTTCCGCCACTGTACAAACATTATTCCTTATGTAAATAAAACATACAGAAACACCTAAAACAAATTACAACTAATATATTCACCTTCCCTCACCGAAAATGGCATTGTAACCACACCATATGCTCCTGGCACACCATACAAACAACAAATGAAGTCAGATAGATAATCCAGGACTGACAGGTCGTGCTCCACAACAATTATGAATCTGGAATGCAATCCAACTAATGCAATGAACATACATACATTTGAGTAAAATAGTTTAAGCAACATTTTAGTTGAAGACAATGACACACACTACATAAACTTACTTATCAGGATGCATAAGAGAGCGTATTGTAACAGCAGCATTCAAGCGCTGTTTTACATCCAAGTAACTAGATGGCTCATCAAACATAAATATATCACCTTTCTGTATGCACACCATGGCACACGCAAATCGCTGAAGCTCCCCTCCAGAAAGTGCATCAATTGCCCTGGTTCGTATGTTATTCAAATCTGTCAAAATTAAAAACAAATGCAATTTACACTAGAAATACCAACTGCTTCAAAGTTGCATTAACAAAGAGAGAGCTTTAATTACAAACAAAGTATATAGAGAATTCCACAGAACCTTAGAAAGTGGAGACTTCAGATTTTTATGTACAAATTATATGAGGACCAAGCAGTCTGCAATCATTCAACTACCGCATTTACTCGAATCTAAGCCGCACTTGAATCTAAGCCGCACCTGAAAAATGAGACTCAAAATAAAATCCCCGAATCTAAGCCGCACCTGAAATTTGAGACTCTAAATTCAAGGGGAGAGAAAAGTTTTAGGCCGCACCTCCAAATCGAAACAAAGTTGGTCCATTGTAATATGAGACATGATTTAGGTTGAATGAATGCCGATACAGCTACAGTAGTTTGGTTCAAGTCGTAAGCTTAGCAGTTAAGCTTTACCAGGTAGCCATTGCTATGCGTCAGGCGCTCCATCCGTATTTATACGGGTACCCTTTCTTTTTCACGTGCTTCATCTGGTTTGATCTGATAAGTGCGTTTTCTTTAATATAGGCGTTTATGTCACTCTAAGCTGAAAATGCATTAGTGTACTGTGTCATGCATTGTTTGTCGCATTCTGATAGCGAGTGTTTACGGCCTGTCGCTGCTCGTGGCATGGCTTTCTTTTGTGCACGCTACCACCGCTTACAATTAAAAAAAGAAAGAAAGAAAGAAAGAGCGAGAGGAATCGTCTCATTAGCGAAACAATGGCAAGAGACTGCTATTTGTTGTTACTTACACAGCTGCTTTCTTTGATAATGATCAACAAGAACCAAATAATAGACTGAGTATGATAGAACATGTTCTGAACGAGAGTTAGGCAAAAATTTTTCTCCATTTGAAAATCTCTGCGGCCGCTTCTTTAGTACATCAAATTCTGCACAGAAATTACAGTCATCTTAGATTTAAAAAACTAGTCAGTTGCCGTGCTTCATTTCTGGCTGTATCACTATTAGGCATAAGAATAATACGAATATAAACATGACACGATACGTATATTCTTCCGCGTTTGTGTTGTCTCACTCTAGTTTCGTAGTTTATTAGACAGACAGGATTTAAACGAGACAGCAGCAAACACGAAAGAATACATGGCAAAATGTTTATATTCGTATTATTCTCATGGGGAAGAGAATAATGCATGTGATTCACATTTCATCAGGTTCCTATTAGCAACCATCTCTTCTCACAGGTAGGAAAAAATTCAGAACGTAAGAGTTGAACATATTGACAAACATCCTAAACAGTCTTGCCAGTCGGATTTTCATAGTACATTGAAATTCTGCTACATTCGTAGATGAGCAATACGGAATTTGTATTTACTTCATTGGATAATGTATGAAAATGCAGTGGTCGAAACTCGGGGCAGAGAAAAAAAGCTCGTCTTCCACATTTTTTTTTTATTTATTTACTGACGCAGAGGTTTTGGCGCCAGTATTTATCTTTGTGCCTACAAAGCATGCCTGTGTAGCGCTACATGTATTCGACGACAGAAGTTAGTTGTGGCGGCACCTATCGACATTTTTCAGAACTTCAGCTTGCTTTGCACTCGATTCTAAGCCGCAGGCGGTTTTTTGGATTACAAAAACCAGAAAAAAAGTGCGGCTTAGATTCGAGTAAATACGGTAAATACAGAAAACTCAACAACACTTGACATCTGAATGCCTCCCCCCCCCCCACCCCCCAAGTGTGTGTAATGGGAGAGTAGACCCAATACAGAAATCTCAGGAGACGTGAAGTAGGTCAAAAAGTGATCACCTGGACTCACTGATCACTGGCTATGGAAATGCACCAGGTGCAGAACATGTTGATGCATGCAAATGAACTTTCTGTGGAACATCAGGCCTTCCACATTATGCACCGAAGGTGACAGTGTAGATGGTCATGGGTAACTGAGAAGGACAAATTATGACCATGTCACATGAAAAGGTACATTCACAATACATAAGCATGGAGCATCTGATGGTGGAGAGATACTTAGCATCTGGTAGTTTAATTATTGAAAAGTAAACACACATAAGAAAAGTAAAGGCTCTAGGAACTTTGTCAGGGTGCATACGCACACAAGGAAATATAATTCCTGGATTTTCCCCAGATTTCCCAGTTAAAACTACACTTACTCCTGGGTGAAAATACACTTTTTCCATGTTAAGTGACAGTATACATTTCCTTGGAACTGTAAAACTTATCGATTCGTTGAATCGTTATGGTTTTATATGCCGGTGCAGAATTTCCCAGCACTTTACAAAATGAAACTTACGTGGGGGTGGACAGGTGGGTGGGGGTGGGGTGGAACCACACATTTTGGAAAGATCTATAATGTGCAGCAACATGTACCCTGCACAGTTTCATATGCCAGCCGATGATGGCAGATATTCAGTGCATAGGACACGCGATGTAGTCAGCCAATAGCAAACACCACTGTCAAGAAGTGTGGCCACACAAATAGGAAAAGTTAATGGTTTAAATTAATACACATAGCTTGCTACAAGAAAAGAAAAGCTTTCACATATAATATTGGCCTCTACGCTTAATAAGCTTTAAGAGAATCTAAGCTTTCACACACAATTTTGATCTTTTTTACACATGTTACACAGATACATCACACAGATGTGCCAAAATTTTTTTAATAATGACATAAATTTCTGAACTTCTGGCCTTGAAATTTTTCTAAATGGTAAAGAGTTTTTTGAAAAAAAGAGTCAAGCACACTGTGATTTAAGAAGTTCATCTTACATTCTCGCACATAGTTCATCTTGCATAACAGAAATTTACTTTGAAAGTAACACTATTCAAATCATCATATGAAATATTTTCCCGTGACCTGTTAGAAACAGGTTCATTTCAGCAGTTGCCAGAGAGAGCCAGATAATGCGCGTCACCACGCCTGTACGGCTACAATGACGCAGGAAGCCCATGTTCTTACGTCTAAAACATAAAAAGATCTTAAGTTATGTCATACAAGAAACAAGACATCAGAGGATACTCCAAGAGCATTGAAATTTCATGAACCATGCTAAACTGCACGATTCGGCTTAAAGTGCACACTCGTATGTCCAGATTCGGATGTAAATTTGCTTAGAGTACCAGTACTGCATTATCTAATATTTTGATTCTTTAGTATGGCATAATGCTATACGTGCTAGAAGATGAAAACATGCACTTGAAACTCAGCAAACAATTGAAACTACCAATAATGTGGAATGAAACACTTCGTTTCAAATAAATGGACTGCCCTCAGCAGGAAAGGTTAATAAAAGCCAAATTTCTTTAGCAAACTGACAAAAATAACTTCACTGTTCTGCAAGACAAATAATGCTCGACTGTCAGAAAGGTGGAAATAAAATAAAATCTGAAACTAATAACTTATTTTAACCTACCATAATTACGTGAATGTATTTTAATTCACTTTATAGCTCCCGGCTACAGAAATCCGTCGTTTCCATTCAATGTGAGAGCAATAAACGAAGAGGAAACAGCATGATAACTAAACGTAAGCACAGGTCACGTGGAGACTACCCATCTCTCCACTACAACTCAGACTGCTGTTTATCAGTCTCGGATCTACAGTATTTCCGAACCGTGGCTGCCAAAAATTAAACAGCCTTTTCAAAAAACGTTCATTTCGTAATGCACATCTTTCTGAAGAGTCTCATGCATAAAACCTACATCTTCGAGGAAATGTAAGCCATGTTATTTGGTGTTAAGTTTTCTGAAGTGCAGTGCCATGCCTCTTCACACAGCATTCTTCAAACCGCACGTCAGGATCACATTCATGTTACTTAAGGTATTTGCAAAGCTTGATTTCAGGTATCTTATTCCACAGCAGCTTTTACTGAGCCTGACAATCCCACCTTTGTGATAATAAACACATCAATTATCATAACATCAGCCCTTGAGGCTACTCTTCATCTCTAATTGTACCAGTCTCTCTCTTTCATTGTATTTGATGGTGTCTATTTTGTCACATGATGGGACTTACTTGTAATTGCGCATTTGCTTTGATGTCTGGATTATTTTCAACAATGGTTGGCAGTACACATTGTAATGAGCTGTCATTTCAACATCAGCACTCTTCCTGACAGACAATTAGGTTTTTTGCTATGCAGAATACTCTGCACAATTTTCCAGCTCACACTGTTCTAACATGCATTATTTTGGGGTTGTTCTTGAGCAGTTAGCTATTTTAATCGGAAAGTTTACATCAGTAACTGACAGTAGTAAATTCTTAATGGAAGTGCTTTAAAGGTACTCAATATTAAATTCACCATCAGCTAATCGTGTTACACAGGCCAATAGGGATTCAAAATGATTTACAAGGTTAACATTTTATGTTGGAACTCAGTTATAAGTAGCTTTTATACAGAATTTGTTACAAATTTTACTTATACACATTTTCAGATGCTGCTGAAAGCAAAATTTATTAATATCAACATTCTCAAATGTACGCCAATTTCTGAAGAATGTTACAACTTACTTTTTCCATATCTCCTCAACAGAAGTAAGACACTAACATGAAACCTGTAGAATTGCACATACCTAGTCCAGCAATGATAAGATGCCCACAGAGCAATAAGAATGGTTGACATTTTATAATGACAGATTATAGTTGGGTGGGGGTAAAATCTTATCACATCTGCTACATGTTTTTAATCAACAGCTGGTTACACAAAATGCAGTATGATACATTACAGCTTTTTAGTAACCTTCTGATACTGAATGTTTTGTTTCTTGCTGATCTCTGTAACCTAATTAAGGCACTGCTGTGACGTCTGTAACTGCCGATCATGATAGTGTTTAGTTTGTAACCTAGTAATTTTTTCTTTAATTTTCTTACCGTGTTGAAGATATAATTTTCCTGTAATGAAAGAACTATCTGCAACTACATCAATATGCAAGTTCTTTCTTCAAATTAACTTTATTTAGAGACGAGGCCAAGTAAAGTTTATTGTAGCTGCTCAGAGCAAACTCAACAATGGCATGCCTCAATGAATATGCAATATTTACAAGATAACTATAATACTTATAATCTCTGCCAACACCACTGCCCAACCACAATGGCTTCCTTTGTAAAATCTTTAGGCAGTGTATCTATATCCTCTTATAATTTGACAAGAAACAGGACTAGGCAAAAAAGGTCTTCTAGATCCAGCATTGTCATCTTAGTTCACCCAGCAACAGTAGGCCTCTCTTTCTAGCAAGATACCATCTACCAACAAACTGCTCTATTGCTGTTTACTTATAGTCTTACTTTTTAAATTCTTACTGAAAAATACTTGTGCACTGCCTACCCTTACATTTGAACAAGATTCACCCATTTTTAATTGGAGCAACCAGTTAACTTATTTTCCACATTTACCACAAAGCTGTCGACAAAAGTTTGTGACTGTTTCTTATAACAATTGTTGCCACTATTCGCCATCCTCTACCCTTTTTCCTCCTTAATCCATGTATTCACTCATGTGCAGCATTCTTCCATTTACATTCCAATGTTGTCCTATCTCAAGTTCATTTTTTACAAAACTACTGATGAACAGCCATATATGCACCACTACTTGTATTCAATGGAAGAAACTATACCAATCATCACATCAAACCTAAGCAGATAATTAACTTAAGTCAGGCACTTTTCAGTCATGATAAGTAACAACAAATTAGTAAGAATAAATTAGATTTCCAAACATATAGGGAAACATTTACAAACATTAGATTGGACTGGACTGATGGGGTTAGTGGGAACAAACTATGAGGTCTTCAGTCCCTCCACCCTATATGCATCAAGTTGGGAAGAGCCCTCAGCGAGGAACAACACAGAAAACAAATACAAATGAAAGCAACTGTAACAGAGGATCAAGAAAACCAAAAGACTGAAGCAAGTAGAAGATAGAGAGAGGGCGGGGGGGGGGGGGGGGGGGGGGGGGGGGGGGGGGTTTAAGAGGAAGAATGTGGAAGTCCCTGGGACATAAGTGATGGGAGGCACACCCACAGAAGCAGACCTGTGTTTCTTCACTCTCCATTATCAAAAGAAAACTAGCAATGCAGACAAGTTGATAAAATCTCAGGAAAGATAAGACAATGAGACAGTACATCAACGACAGATGTAAAAAAAAAAAAATTTTAAATGAGAACAATTAAAAAGGTGGGAATTGCAGGAGCCAACCTGGACCACCAAGCAAGGGCAGGGCAGCCACACCCCCTGCCCTCTAATACCTCACGTGGCTCACGAGGCCAATGTGCCCTACCTCACAGAGAGGAGTATAAACCACCCTCACGAGTAAAATGTAAACCAGATCAGACGCTTTGGTTCGTCTGCTACCACCAGATTCAGGCATGTCAGCAAGTTTAATGTTTCACTGGAAAGTGGCCACACTGGAGCAGTCCAGCAGGATGTGGACCACTGTCAGATAGGCACCAGTGGGGTGGATTCTCACGTGATAGGATGTGACAATGTGTCAGCCAAGTGTAGCCAATGCAAAGCAGACATAACGGTAGATTCCCTGTGAAAAGCATTAACGGAAGACAGCCCCATCGTCATGGTCCCCTTTATTGTTCGCAGTTAGTTTGGGGAAAGCAGGGTACACCAATCTGTGCCAATGAGTCAACCAAAGGTCCAGTTTCAGTACCCCCATATCCAAAGTTGGCATTCTGGTAGCCAACTTGGCCTACAGTTCAGCATATTTGCTCCCTTGGATCCGAATATGACCCAGGGTCCACACAGACAACAGCCGATCCAGTTCGACAGAGGTGACAAGAGAGCTCTGGACAGTTACAACTAGTGTTAAGGGTAGTACTGGCCGACAGCCCAAAGACTACTCCGAGACTGTGGATTCAGAAAGTCTCGGCAGTGCAAGAACAAATGTGACGGACAGCTCAAGCAATGGCCAACAACTCTGCAGTGAATACACTGCATCTGTTTGGCAAGAAGCCTAGTTCATTGCACCGGGCACGTGTGCAAGCAAAACCGGTTCATCAATCAGGCATAGAGCCATCTGTGTAAACCACTTCAAAATCCGGAAATGCATCGAGAATGGCCAGGAACAGATGGTGAAAAACCACGACGTCGACAGTCTTTTGGTCCAAAGGACAGGTCTAGACAGGTCCGAGGAAAGGGCAGACATCATGGGTGCGTATATTATTGTTCCCTAACAAGAGGAGGCAGTTGGGGAAGTTGGAGTTCAGAGCGGCGACACTTTATGTGAACTGCAATTGCAAATAGTCCTGGCATCTGTTGTGCGAAGTGGGTCTCCCTACCAGAAGATAGGACACAGTAGTTAGGATGCACAGGGGAGCATCAAATATGTATCTCAGAGTTAAGCAGCAGTTGGCCGCACCTGGTTTGTTGCGGGTAGGACCCAGCCTCTGCAAGTAGGCTGCTCACAGGGCTGGTTCGAAAGGGAGTTCTTCCAAGTCAGACCCCACAATGATTTATCGAGTTCAGGTGATGCCAAATCATATGCCAGACTCCTATAATCAAGAAAGGACAGGATCAAACCTCTGTAGAGCATCAAGCATGTAGAGCGGTCTGCAGGCTGGTGTTGCTGAGGCAGTGAAGGGTATTAAGGTGTGACCAGTGTGTTTGCTTATGTTGGCAAAGCTGGGGAAGCCATGTCAACCAGGCATCTAAGACCAGTCCCAAAAAGTGCCAAGACTCCACCACACTGAGCAATTGGTCATTGAGGTACAGTTCTGGGCATGGAGGGACAGCACTACAGTGACAAAGCGTATGAAGCATATTTTGGTGGCTTAAAACCATGGGTGAGAGCCCAGGACTACATATTTCATATGGCACCCTGTAGTCAGTGTTCATCAACACCCATAGTTGAGGAGCAATGGTGATAGCAAAAACCATCAGTATACAGTAGGGATGACACTGTGCATCCCACAGCTGCAACTAGACCATTGACAGCCACCAGACAAAGGGGCACACACTGTACAGAGCCCTGTGGGACACCATTCTTTTGTTGATGTGGGAGGGAGGGGGGGGGGGGGGGGGGGCACCAACTTGATCCCATGATGTATGGTGAGACAAGAAGTTCCAGACAAAAATCAGGAGCAGGCCCTGGAGAGACTGCTCGTGCTCGGTAACAAGGTTGTAGTGAATGGTGTCATGAGCCTTTTGCACATCAAAGAAGACAGCTATAAGTTTTTGACGCAGGGCAAAGGCTGATCGAGTAGCAGTCTCCATGCAAACAAAATTGTCAGCGGTAGAATGGCCTAGGCAAAAACCAGCCTGTAGACTCAAGGTAACAACACAGCCCCCAGCTAACCTTACATTTGCACAGCTTGTAGAGAACATTTGTGAAACTTATTGAGCGACAGCTGCCCATCTCAATGGGGTGGTTACCTGGTTTCAGTAACAGGACAATTACACTTTCCCACCAATGACATGGGAACTCATCCCTCACTCTGCATACAGTTGAAAATGGCAGGGATGCGACATTGGCAATCCACAGATAGGTGTTTTGAGCATTTGACTATGGATAAGGTCTGGCCTTTAAGTTGTGTCAGGGCAAAGGGCTTGGGCACTGAGTAATATTCACTAATTGAACACAGCTTTACACGACTCCAGGTGACATGAAGTGAAAGGTAAAAGGTAAGTGAATTCACTCGACTCACTGTTTGAGGATACGAAATACAGGCTGGTAATTCTCAGACTCAGAACCCTGAGTAACGCAAAGCAAAATGTTTGAGGCAGTGCCGCACACAATGAGGAAGGGTGGCATGTGTTTGTTGTAGACTGAATCCAGACTGTACATGCAAACTTGCCTGACACACTGTCCTTGTCAGCTCAATTCTTAAAATAGCTCCAAATAGTCATGGAGTGTAAGGTTTCGCAATACATGGAACCCGGTTTCCTGGAGGTCAACACCGAAAGCAGAGAAAATGAGTGAGACACATCACAACTCAATCAGGTGGTGGAAAAAAATAACTGGAACAGTCCCACTGAAAAATCACACTATCAATATCTCGTGGGGCCATGAAGGGACCCAGAAGGCAGGTCACGCCCCAGGGTCACCTGCTGCTACCGGTTATGTACACATTGATTCTGAAGAAGACTGTGTGGGTATCCAATGATACAGTGGCCACACAGTAGGCCCCTCTGGTACAGAGTCTGAACACATGGAAACCGGTGGCATGGGGACCATGAAACCACCTTTATGCCTGAGGTCATTTTTATGTCCCTCATCTCATTGGGCAATTTTGAGGTCCAAGAAGGCTTATCTGCCCCAGCTGCAAGACAGAGGAGGAATGCAAAGCCCTATTTACAGTAACCTGTGGTTCCTTGAACTACTGGCTGCTATCCAGTTGCAGATCAGCAGAATCCTGGGACGGGAGTGTCCCTAGGGACCCTTCCTGGTGTGAGATGACAGAGAAAGGGGTGTTGCTTCTCCAGCTGGAGACTGGGGACTGACATAGCCAATGGACAGGGAGTCAATGCTCCCAAAGTGGGTGTGGGTGACGGTTGCCAACCTCCAGGGGAGCAGGTGTAGTTAATACAGCACTGAGGGCCTGACACAAAAGACACAAAGGGTGAGGGTACCGTCATTAGGGAGGATGAAATAATCATAACCACATCATCATAAATCATCATCCTCCTCCTTTCATCCATCCATCACGCAAACAACCCTGTTTCTTCTTGGCCTCCTGACACAAGAGTCTATCAAGAGTCTTGTATTCTTGAATTTTTCTTTTCTCTCTGAAAGACTGTGCACTCCAGTGAACAGGGGGAATGGCGCTACCTGCAGCTGACACCGATGGGCGAGGGGCACAGGGAGTGTTTGTGTGCAACTAATGTCCACAATCCTGGAAGATGGGGCTAGCATTACAATGTGAAGACATGTGTCCGAACCTCATACATTTGAAGCACCATGTGGGAGCGGTAACATCGGATTTCACTTCACACTGATACTTCACCACCTTTATCTCTTCAGGCAACAAGTCATCATCCAAGGCCAAGATGAAGGCCCCAGTATCAAACACATTGTCCTTTGGTCCCTACTTGATAGGACATCATCCAATTGCTCCAAGCTGATGTAACTCATCATCAGTCTGTAAAAGGGGGCCGCCATGTTCAGACTGTTATGGAGAGGGTGATACTTGCAAGAATGTCATACAGCTTGTCACAGGCAGGCAGTGCCAGTGACCGTAACTGAACCACTTCTCACTTTTGAAACTGCTGCTACTTCCCTAAACCTGTCGTTAAGCTGTTCAACACAGGGTAATGGCTTTGTGGCCAAAAAGTATCTCTCACAGGTCCTAGAGTGAAATAAGTATTGTGAGGAGTATTTCTCCCCATGTGGCCATCAGCAGAAGAAAGTTTGAGCTGCTGTAGTTACAAGTTATGTGCCTTGGTGCTACCCACTCCGAATGGAAGCTCTCCCCATGGGCACTACCCAGCCATAACAACAGCTACCTGGCTGGGTAACCGTTGCTGGGAGTCCCCATGCCACAGTCTGATGGGCACATACTGCTTGGCACACATGGGGGGGGATTCCAGCAAAGGCACAACCCCCTCTCCCATCTCACAGGGATGGCTACTGTGTTGGGTTTTGGGTTTATTTAATTTTGCCAAAAACGATGGCTGCAAAAGATAGAAATGCACAAAAAGTGGAATGTACAACACACTAAGCCACCCTCCCCGCACAATGCACATTTCTGTAAAATTTGGAAGGGGAATGGCACAGCAGACCTGACAATGGGGACCACGTAAGGATGACAAGTTGTATAAAACAACGGAAAAGAAAAAAAATAAACTTGTGTCCAACGTGACAAACCAAATCCATGCATGGTTAGCATCAAGAAGACCATCCAATGGAAAGGCAGAGGGGAGAAAAGAATAGTAGAAGGATTGATTTGCAGCAAGAAAACTGAAGTAGTGCTGTGCTGCAACAGCTGTGGCCCTGCATCGGCCAAGCACATACTTACAAAAGAAATGCGAGCCCCCTAGATGTGGGGGGGGGATTAGACTTTTATGCGGTGGTATGTAGATACCTTAGGTTCTACGCTAATTTGCTGAACAGACACACATTTTACACGATCCTCTGTACACATCAAACAGGCAGCAACGGGTAAGTTCTTTTTACTTACTTCAAAACAAAAAACAATTTCATGTACAAGTATGTTTTTCTGTGCCAAAAATGTGACGAGTAAGACTTCCAACAGAAGGCCTAGGGTAAACACTAACGGACGACTTTTCTCTTTAGTACTGACTAACATAACTGTGGTTTTAACTTAACTCTGGCGTATGCAAGGCTGGCAACAAGGAATAATAAGAAAAATACAAATAAAGAGTGACACGAAATAGTAAAAACTAGTCATAACTCTATCACGTGAACAAAAACAAGCAATACCAGCATGTAACTCAAGATAAATTTGTGTAGTTACTGATGTGCCACAATACACTGCATTGTGCTCACATAGACCATGACCTTGCTCAAAGTATGAGCTTTGGATATTGCAAAACCCATATCAAAGAATCAATTATAAACATAACTATTGTGATAAACTCCAAATTGCCCTTCTGCACATTAATTCCATGGTGGCTGAAGGGTGTATCCTGAATTGCAGAGGAAGTAATGATGTAAAATACTCCGCTACTAACCACACAATTTCTCCAAATGTTTTTTACCCACAACAGCAATAAGTGCAATTTGTATTTTGAATATTCAGAATGTTACCAATCTGCATCCAATTGCAGAGTGACTATCGTTGCTCCATCAGGAAAGAGCCTGTCTTCTCAGCTGGCATGAAGAATTTAATACAGATGCATCAGAAATTGTGGTTCACACTAGTCAATCCACTTCGGTAACTTCCTTTCAGAGACTATTCTGCTTGACCAATGGACCCACTCAAGCAACTGGCCACTCAAATTGATATCGGCGCCAGCTTCCAGAGAGCAGGGTCTGTGAAGGGAGGAGAGCAACATGACAGAAAATGACACCACAGCATTGCTGAAATGAGTCATGTAGTCATTGGTTGAATGTACGGGACAAGTTGTTTACCATATGGCATGTTAAGTAGTCTTGCTCTTCAAACCAGATATCTGAATAACTAAACACAGATCAATCATGGTTCTACATCAGCATCACCAAGTCACATCTCTGAGACTCTATTTTGTCTTCGTCTACCAAGGGGTGTCTGGGGATGGAGGAGAGGGGGGATGGAGGAGAGGGGGGATGGAGGAGAGGGGGGAGGGAGGAGAGGGGGAGGGAGGGAGGAGAGGGGGAGGGAGGGAGGAGAGGGGGAGGGAGGGAGGAGAGGGGGAGGGAGGGAGTGTTGAGCTGTTTTAATATGCTGAGCCTTATTTCTGATGTAACAATAAGGATTTAAATACATTGTCAATGAAAAGAGTAACCGCATCATGAGTAAATTCACCAAACAAGAATGTGTGTAAAAAAAATTACAAAAAGACAAATGTTAGACCGATGCAACCACATCAATATTTTGTGAACTAGTACATGTTACAGCATCAGCATCAGATACTGCAGAATTCCACTGAAGATGAGATGTACGATAGCCCAGTTGCTTGGTGATTATCACCCTGTAGGTAACAATCAATGACATTTAGCATAAACAGGTAGAAAATAAGACATTTCTGCTGTCATATACAATCAGTTTGGACACTGAAGGTTATGTGCTTGGTTGCTTATTTATGGTGATGTGGGTGTGCTTAGAGGTGGTCATAATGTAAATCTAAGATACTGCTCTTACGTGAAGGTTGTTTTAAGAGGTACTCAATCAGTAAAAACAGAGGTCAACATACATACAATGTGACGCTCAACAGCAACATATTTTTCACATGCCCATAATCTATTATAGCACAAAATGTTTTAGCTACATATGTTCAAATACAAACTACAGTGCATGGGTTTGCTGACAAATCAAATCTTTGAGGAAAGCAAGATTTATCCAGACTGAGTACATGTGTAATTGAAGATAAGATATCGATACTGGACAGGTGGCGAGTACGACTGCATGGGCTATTATGAGGTAGACATAGGAATATCTCTTACTGTGAAATTGAATGGTCTACGGTCTTAACTCCCTTTGAGATATTCTAGATGTAAAAACCCTCAACATTTCAATTTTAAGACAAGTCCAAAGCATTTTATCCATAGTAACTTTCCTTTCCAGCACAGAACACTTCACACTTTTCTCGGCCAGCTTGTTTCTCCCACACATCAACTGAACCTGCCTTGTATAAGATGCAAAGACTTTCAGGAACTAATGATCCGAATTGACATCTGCCAAAATTTATTAGTCTCTGAACAAAGTGTGACAAGCCATAAAGGTTTCTATATAAATTACTTACAACCTTATTTTGACTGGTTTCAATGATCCAGAAATTTCTTCCTAATGTATACAAAGACTGAACATGTTATCAACCACTAAGTGAGAATGAGGAGCTATGGTAAGGTAAATTTAGAATTCAACCACAGTGCACCTCACTGAACACATTATGTGAAAATTAATAACATGCCTATCTCAAGATCACTACTAAAATAGCCAATAGCAATCTTCAAAAAAGGGTGTTACAGAATAGGTACGAGAATTACATTGCAATCTGAGGTATGATAACATAAAAGGAAAAGTAAACTAAATGCAACAATTCTCACCTTCACTATTTTTCAATGAAGTTGCTACTTTTTATCACCAATACCAAATACTAACCAACAAATAAGTTTACTAGGAGAGACTGGGCCCTGTGAGCCATCTATTTTTATGAGCTTTGGCATACTAAGCAGACACCACTCAAAACTAGCTCCTGCTAAATGGTATAGTTCACTATGGACATTACTGGAAAAAAGAAACAGGAATCTTTAGGACAGTTGAAAAAGAGGAAACTGTATTGTACATGATCCCCATAAGTTACATGCTTAAGAGACGCCAAAGAATTAGTGATTTCAATCCATTATATATAATAATGAGTGCCTGTGCTAAGTGGCCCAGTGGCTAAGGGATTTAAAATACACATTCTGGTCAAAGTCAACACATTGCATGCAATAAACTGCATCATATTCTTTGGTCTAAGGCAAGAGAGTGCAAGCTGCCACGAAATCAATATACTGTTACTTTGAATTAAAGAACGGTGTGTGTGTGTGTGTGTGTGTGTGTGTGTGTGTGTGTGTGTGTGGGGGGGGGGGGGGGGGGGGGGTGCGCGCGCGCGCTTATCAGTATCATTTTCACAAAGTGCAATCAAAATCACGTACACAGATTGTTATCTGAATGTAGGCTTTTTGTAACATTGGACCACTGGTCGCAGTGTCACCAGAAATCCCCCTCATGAATATCTGCAATGGAGTGAAGCCAATAATTCCTCAGTTTGTCAGAAACTATTAGATTGTAGGCTTTGTTGAACCCTGGAATAGTATCGCACGCTAACACTAAAAATTGAAAATTGATTTAAGTTCTTCACTGCTGACACCAGAAGTAAAACGACCGGTGTCAATGAGTGGCTCACTGCCAACTAGAAGGCAATCTTGAGCAGGCAGAGGCAAACGCTGAAGCAATTGCGACATGTGGGACCAGCCGAATGCCTCAGTCCGCAAGTGAAGCACAGTGACATCATGGCAGTACAGGTATCAGCACACTGGTGAAAGAGCAGAATGTGACAAGAAAGCCAAGTTATAACCCAACAATAATTATTCAACCACTCATTCAGCAGAAAAGTGCATCTGAAATATGAAGCTACTAAAGTCTGAAGCCGCTAGAAGAGCTGACCACATTAGAAAACTAGTACGCACAATGTCACTGCTAAACCCTCCAACCTCCCACCATCACAGCAGAGTGCACAGGAAAGCACCAGCATAAATACTACACTATCAGTTGCAGAGCAGCCCCGTGGTACAGTAAGGGCTATGTCAGTCGACCTTCTGCACACCTAATAATCTACAGATTCTCAAGTCTCGCTAGAGAGACTGCCACTGCAAGATTGAGCACTTCAGTCAGTCATTCACTGATAGATTGTATTTCTGCCTCCAGTCTCCTGGCTTACTGGAAGCTTGACCAGCAGGTTCAGGATGCTGTACGCCATCCATCACGATGAAGGGGACTCACTGCTGCTGTTCCGCCCATTCCTGCAGACGACACTGATGTCACTAGCCTCCATTTCCTAACTGGAGGCCACAGGTCGGACTTTATACGACAACATGTACACAAGGACGGGCTGCAGAGCGAGTCTCCTGGGCACAAGTGTTCAACAAGAACACTTCAGAGTTAAGCCCACAGAGGCTGCTGTCCACCGCTGTCCAGCGAGGGCCACAGCTGCCGGTACCTAGTGGCCATCAATTGAACCGAGATGTGATGGTTGCCACATGAGCCTTCCGCGACGTAGCAGAACTGTTGTTTGCTTCTGCTGACTTGAGTCCACACACTGTTGATCCGACGGAGCAGCCAGTGCCTGGGGAAGACAACCTTGTATGTCTGATTAATAAACGTTTTGTTGTGAATAATGTTTTTTGACACTTGTGGGCATGAACAGATTCTTCTCATCACATCCCTACTCTGTTACATCCTGAGAAGTGTAGGTACCTGTGTCTGAACCCCTATAGCTTGATATGCAAAATACAATTAATTTATTGTAGGGCCCAAAATGGATCTGCATTATCACCTTTGCTCTCTCTCTCTCTCTCTCTCTCTCTCTCTCTCTCTCTCTCTCTCTCTCCCCCACCCCCACCCCCTTTTTTATAAATCTAAGCATAGTGAACTAAACCCTCTCACAGAAGTTACTCATTAATATTCCACTGACTAACATACCAAAGTCGAGTCAAACTGGGTCACTGGATCTGCTCTCTCCTTGTTAGCAATAATATGTAATTACCAATTCAGTTTTTTTTTTTTTAATTTGCTTGGCCCACAGAGCTGAGAGAATATTTATTTACAATGTCCTGACCCAACAACTGAGTCACCTAGAGTGCTAGTGTTAAAGTTAAACATGTACTACAGATACACTACAGGTTACATTGCTTGATTTTTTAACAATACAGCTTCCATGTATCTACCAACAGTATTCATGGAAGATGTTTCGTAGAAGCTGAATGTGTACACTAATTTTTTTATATCCAATTGTTGTTCTCCTCCCAAAATATCTCATCCCTGAAGGTTCTCCATGCTTGCTAACTGATTGTTCTTGACAACTGTTCTGAGAGCAGCTCTATCCTGCATCATACCACTTGTCATGTTTATTTGCTACAGATATCTTTCAGTTTCCAGCAGTCAAGTAGTCATAATTTTAGTTGAAATTACAAGAATGAAAATTCTATTAGTTAACCTGTCCTCATTCATTCTGAGAATTTATCATATGATTACAGGAGAACCACTGAACAACTACTTACAATAAATATGTACGTCTCTACACAGATATACACAATACCCAGTTCATAACTGGTTCATAGCTCTGAGTCCAGGTTTTAAATCAAACAAGAAGCTTCTGCAGACAAATTGTGCAGGTCTGCCACTGTCCCTTTGAATGCTGTCAGGTAACATTCAAATGTTATGGGATATACTGTTTGCTGCTCTTCACTGCAAATCACATTCAGGGGAGGACTTCCATCCTCATTGGTAAAGCCAATGCTCCAGATACACCCCCCAGTTGTAATCCGATTCAATATACACCAGTGCTGTCAAGGTAGACGAAAAACTTTCTGGTCATTCTCGGGAAGTTTTGATTAACTGTTCATGCTTCATGGAAGATTGCTCTTGCCTCTGACTGTTTCAGGTTCCTTG
This sequence comes from Schistocerca cancellata, assembly GCF_023864275.1. Lineage (NCBI taxonomy): Eukaryota > Metazoa > Arthropoda > Insecta > Orthoptera > Acrididae > Schistocerca > Schistocerca cancellata. The sequence goes on along the minus strand of NC_064629.1, from coordinate 777,477,895 downwards.
CATCTTGAAGTTACTGCCCTGCAGTTATGCAAACATTCACTGCTTCCCTAGAAATCACTATAATTGCTGTGCACCATGATGGTTTTCTAGACCTAAGTTGCTAGGGTACTGTGATAAAATTTCTGAATAAACTGGTAATTCTGGGTTGTTTTCTATTATTGTCAGACTGGGATGAATTGTACAGCGAACCCGATGCTAATTTAAGATATAGCGTATTTCACGAGACCTTTGTGAGTATATTTGAAAACAGTTTCCCTAAGAAAACAGTGAAATAATATTCTAAGAAACCATCTAAAAAGCCATGGCTTGTTAAAGGGATAAAAATAACTTTTAAACAGAAAAGGGAAATTTATTGTATAGGTAGGAGTAATGATTCAGAAACAGTGAAACATCATAAAAACTAATGCACTGTATTAAGAAAAGTTATTAAAAAGTCAAGAAGTATGAGCATTATGTCCGAGATTAGTACATCCTGGTAATAAAAGTAAGATGATTTGGAATATTGTTTAAAGGGAAACAGGGCAACCAAGAGCACAGGAAGACTGTGTATTTCTATGAAACTCAATGAAAAGTTTGTTAACAACAAGTTAGAAGTATAAAAAATTTAATAATCTTTTTTGAAGTGTTGTAGAGTAAATAAGATCCAGCTATTCATTAGAAAGTGCAAGGCAGTATATGGAAGAGGCAATACCTATGCAATTTGGTAACACTGAAATTCAATCCACCTCTCCTACTGAAATAAGGCAAACAATGAAGTCACTCAAAAGTAAAAGCTCACATGGAATTGATGACTTTTTAACGGAGTATTAAATGCTTGTTCCCAACAGGTAAGTAGGATTCTCAACCACATATGTAGTAACTCACTGTAACAGGGCATTTTTCCAGATAGACTGAAATATGCTATTGTTAAACCACTGCATGGAAAAGGGGATAGGTTTGATGCTAGAAACTACCACTCTAACCACTGCATAAAAAAGGGGATAGGTTTGATGCTAGAAACTACCACCCTGTCTCACTTCTGACAGCTTTATTCAAAATTCTTGAAAAAGTAATGTATTCAAGAGTAGCATCACATATTTGTAAAAATGAAGTACCAACAAAATGAAAATTTGGTTTTCAGAAAGGCTTTTCAGCAGAAAACGCTATGTATGCTTTCACTGATCAAATATTAAATGCATTGAATGACCGAATATAACCTATTGAGAAATTTTGTGATCTATCAAAGGTTCAAAAAAATGGCTCTGAGCACTATGGGACTCAACATCTTAGGTCATAAATCCCCTAGAACTTAGAACTACTTAAACCTAACTAACCTAAGGACATCACACACACCCATGCCCGAGGCAGGATTCGAACCTGCGACCGTAGCAGTCCCGCGGTTCCGGACGGCAGCGCCAGAACCGCTAGACCACCGCGGCCGGCGATCTATCAAAGGTTTTTGACTGTGTGAATCATGAAATTATTCTAGGTAAGTGTTAAGTATTGTGGCATGAGTCAGACAGTGCACAATAGGTTTAATTCATATTTACCTGGAAATATGCAGACGGTAGAAATTAACAGTATAGATAGTCTGCAAAAAAATCAGCAGAATCCTCTAACTGAGGAGGTATGAAGAATGGTGTCCCACAGGGTTCAGTCTTGGGTCCCTTACTGTTCTTAATATACATATTAATGACTTGCCACTCTACAGTAATGAAGATGCAAAGCTAGTTCTTTTTGCTGAAGACATAAATATAGTAATCACAGCCCAACAAACAAGAATCAGTTGAGGAATTTGTAAATAATGTCTTTCAGAAAATTATTAAGTGGTTCTTTGCAAATGGACTCTCACTAAATTTTGAGAAAACACAGTATATACAATTCTGTACAGTAAATGGCATAACACCATTGAAAAATATAGACTTTGAACGGAAGTCTGTTGCTAAGGCTGAATATTCAAAATTTCTGGGTGTGTGCAATGATGAGAAATTGAATTGGAAGAAACACATTGGTAATCTGCTGAAACAGGTATGTTCAGCTACTTACGTTATTAGGGTTGTTGCAAATTTTGGTGCTAAACATATCAGTAAATTAGCCTACTATGCCTATTTTAATTCACTGATATCATATGGCATCATATTTTGCGGTAATTCGTCACTGAGAGAAAAAGTATTCATTGCACAAAAGCGTGTAATCAGAATAATGGCTGGAGCCCACCCAAGATCACCTTGCAGACATTTATTTAAGGAACTCGGGATATTACATGGTACCTTCACAATACATATATTCACTTATGAAATTTGTTATTAATAACCCATTCCAATTCAGAAATAACAGCGAAGCGCATAGCTACAACACCAGAAGAAAGGATGATATTCACTATTCTGGGTTAAATCTGACTTTGGCACAGAAAGGGGTGAATTATGCTGCCACAACAATATTTGGTTATCTGCCAAACAGCATTAAAAGTCTGACAGATAACCAATCAAAATTTAAAAAAAAAATTTAAAAGAATTTCTGAATCACAATTACTCCTACTCTACTCAATACATGAATTTTTAGATATGAAGCAGTAACTACAAAATAATAATAATAATAATAATAATGATGTAAAGAAAACTTATGTTAAAGTGACATGTTCCACATCGTTACAAAATGTCATATTCATGATCTATGGAAGAAGTATTAATGTATGTATGTATGTATGTACATTCAGTCATTGTTGACATTCTTTTGGATGGTGGTGAAATGTTACTAATGCCCAGTAGCCAGTGTGTGTGTGTGTGTGTGTGTGTGTGTGTGTGTGTGTGTGTGAGAGAGAGAGAGAGAGAGAGAGAGAGAGAGAGAGAGAGAGCTGTAGCTGATGATCTGAGAACCGTCGTAGCTGCACCCCAGGCAGTTCCTGTTAATTTAGTTTAGACTCTAAATGGTGTTAGTTTCATAGTTGGCTTGTTTACTCCTATGGTGGAAAGTTGATACAAAGGTCTTTTGAGGATTCAGAGGAGAGAATTATGTTTAAGAATTTATCCATTGTCATCTCGTCTGATGCTGGTATTGCTTCAGCTTTGCTAAAACTTTGATCCACAGCGATCAGAGCAATATCATCAGCATAAATGAAAATCCTGTACTGTTTCTGGAAGGTTCTATGAATACAAATTAAAAAGAAAAGGGGAAAAAATTGGAACCTTGTGTGATACCATCATTTATTTTGTGAACTCTGCTTTTAGAGTTCTCAGAGAATTCCCGCAAATTAATTTTCGGCATGTTGTTGAGGGGTTAGTTTCGAACACAAAATGACACTGATGAATTTCAACAAAACCTTCAAGCCAGGTGGTATTGTAGGCTGCAGTAAGATCTAAGAAGACCCCAGTGTTTATCTTCCGCTACTCAAAGCTCTTTATGGTCGAAACCCAGCATGCTCTTTGGGGACATGTTTGTTGATAGCTGAGCATTCTGTTACAAATGAGCCTCTCCAGGAGCTTGAACATGACACTAAGGAGAGCAAAGGGGTGGTTGTTTTCGTCCTTGAGGGATCTTTGTTTGGCTCTAGTATGGCTATTATCCTAGTTTTGTTGAAGAGAGGTAGCAGATGACCTAACTAAGATATTTGAAAAGAAGGCATAGCAGTGGCACAATGCAACAGAAACTCAGGGTAAATAGCATAAATGCAGTAAATACCATAAATGCCTGCTGCTTTTCTAAGTTTCATTTTCTTTACAGCTTCTATCATCTGTTCCAATTGAAATGGAATGCAAAACTGATTGTAGAGGCCGACAGTTTTTTTGAGATATCTAATTTCTCTTCTGATGATGCTGAGAATGAGAAATTTTAATAATCTCTTCCTGGTAGTGTCATTTCTCAGAATTGTGATATTATAATTCCCAGGATTTCTGTTACAATTTCATCTAAGCAGACTGGATCAAAATTTTCTTTAGAATCTTTCCTTTTCTTCTTTTCTAGGTCCTGAATTAGTAATTCAATTATCATGGTTTCCAATGCATAAAACTTTATTTCTAATTATTTTACTTTTTATTTAAGAGATTCACTTTCTTTACTTCGCTATTTAATCCTGAAGGTCAAATGATTCTCTCTAGGTATCCGAAATTAGTAGGGACCACAAAAATTCACATTTTGCAATAAATGCAAAATATTTAGATGCAAATTCTGCCTCAAAATTTGAAACTGCTTAATAGACGCTGTTTCATAGCAAACTGTATCCGTAAGAATTATTTATCAGAGATAGTTTGAAACAGCTTTATTTTTCATGTACAATATTGAAAATGTAAGCAGTTACAGGGTGAAACCCAATTTGGAAAGATAATGTGCACAAGAACCTACTTGCAAAAGAAAATAAATGAACACAACATCCTCAATGTGCCATGCCAATTGTGGACAGCTGAATGGTCTGTTTAAGATGCAAGTCCCATAATGGAATGTAGTACTCAGTCATGGGACCTAGCATTTTATGAGAAAGAAATGTGTTATTTATGTTTGTTAGCCAAAGCTCAAAAGACAGTATAATGTAGGCAGTTTAACATGACAAATTAGGTGGCTGATGTTTTGAAGTGTAGTTTCATCGAATACTGATGGAGGTTGGGCCTGAAATACATTGTTAACAATACTCCGCTAACGCGAACAAGCAACTGCATGTTAGCTGTCCACAAATGCTTTGAGTTGTTCTTTTTTCTCCTTCTCCTTCTCCTTCTCCTCCTCCTCCTTCTCCTTCTCCTTCTGAAATAAGTGAAGCAATTACTCCTGCTCAATCACGGATTTCAATTATTACCCTTACAATACCAGAAGTGATCGGCGATCCCTGTGACAATGTGTCAATTCTGCTGTAGGCTACCGCCCAGCAAAATGGATGCAGGGTTTCTTCCCCTGTTCCTCCCCTGAGGCCGTCAAAATTCTAGTCTATTTACGCTCATGGACACAACACCCGCCCTCTGTGCTATAGTGACTGGAAAACAAAATCTGTAATGTTTTTCAACATTGCCGAAATTCTTCCCCTAATGTTAAAACTGAATTGCTGTACATTCGGTTCTATTTCTACACAGTGTGCCTTGTCAGTTCTACCTGTAGTGACAATCATGGGTTGTAGGATATGAATGCCCACAAAAGGTTGAAATTAGTAGTCTGCAGATTTTTTAAATCTTCAAATTGGGTGGGGAAAAGACAAATAATGCCCAGAAACACCTTATATTGGAGACTGATTCACTTACCTGACAGGAAAATACTGCTGCTTTTCAACAGAACTATCATTTTTGAACGTTTAAATACAGAAAAATGATTGAAACAAAGGCCATTTCCAGAGGGAAAGGTGTTGAAGTTATCGCAAAAGCAAACATTCCATCAAAAGGTTCCCAGTCAGTACTTTTTTTTAACAATCAGTTTTAAAGAACTGATAATTTGTGTCTTCATTCATGTAGTGTGACAACATTTTAAATTTGTGCGTCTAATCATTTACAAACAAAGAAAATAGATGTAAATTTTGACAAAAATAGACAAAAATTTTGCCAAAAGTAGATGCCACGTTTTCCGATCCCTAGAAATTAGGTACCTGATGATGATATTTGTTTGTGAGGCACTCAACCATGTGGTTATCAGTGCCCGTGCAACGTCCCAATTTTTTCACTGTCCAATTTTGCCACTTTCCCCTAATGATGATGAAATGGTTAGGACAACACAAACACCCAGTCGAACTCAGTACCCAGAGGTGGCAGCGCTAGCCACGAGACAACGAGCTGTGGACTAGAGATTGTCCATCAACATACTGAGGAGTTCCTTCTATAGTTTTTACATTTGAAATTTGGAGTCTAGTTCAGACTGCAATTTCATGTAACTTTTATCACCTCTTTACTATTAATTAAGTAATCTCAGAAGAATGAACACTGTACATGAATTTGTCATTTTCACATAGTCTGCCAACTAGTTCTTTTCCTAAAGATCTTTATTCCTTTTTCAGCCTTTTTAAATACTGTCTGATATTCACAATAATTAGACAGTTGATTATGCTTCAAGTAAGACTTAACAATTTTTTAAGCAACTGGTAGCAGATATTCCTATATAATCTATGTCTTACACCATTTCTTATGTGAACAGCAGATTAGGGCACACTGCCAATAACAAGCAATTTTTTTCCACTTGAAAATATCTATAGGAATCTGAGAAATAATTGAGCCACTTATTTTCCACATTTTGGTGGTGGTATCACCTCCCCACAGGTCTTGCTATGTTTGCTTCAGCTACTATTTCCTCAACTTCTTCTAGTGTGGGGGATTCTGAATCGCAATTCAATTCAGATTATGCAAATATATGAGTAGGTTTTTCTGCGACTCATAGTTTAATTGGTCTTAGAAGTTATTTATAGTGCCATTCACTATGAATGTAGAATGTTCTATTGGACATTAAAACAGATTGGGACCCTTGTAATCTGACAGCCTCATTACATGTTCTGCAAAAGTTCCACGCATTTTTTTTTCCCTTGAAATCTTGTTAAATTTCTGCATACTTGCTTTCATCAAATGGCACTTTTGAGATATCTTTTTAGTCTTTCTGGATTTCGGTTAACTACTGTCATTATGCTGAATGGAAAGTGAACACGTTAGTAGAAACACCACCACAAATCATGAAGAGGCACACCAGTAACTGCTGACTCTTGGACAAGCACCTACATAAAGCAGGACAAGAGTCATCCTGAAACAAAGATATTTTAATGGGAATAACCTTACCTAAGAAGTTGCATATCTCTGCCTGGTTTCCTCGATCATCTTTTTTATTTAGTAGTTCATCTACTGTGCCTTTAACTGCTTTTGGTATCTGATCAACATACTGAGGTTTAATAAGTGCCTTCAAATGATCTTCTAGAATTTTTGTGAAGTAATTCTGTAATTCTGAACCTCTAAAATGATTCAGTATCTCAGTCCAGTCAGGTGGATCCTGAAAAATATTCATCGTGTACAACAAACACTTTTCATTCGACCATCTAAATTTCAGAACAAAAAAGAAATTACCATTCAATCAACCAAAGAACAATGTAGCGGGGATAGGAGAAGTGACAAGTGAAATAGTAACTCTGTTACAACAACTTGCAGTCAGTAGGGCTGAGGCCCAAAAGTCCTTAAATAGATAAAAATGTCTATTATCTTTCATTTACAATCTGGTAAAGGTTTACTGTATTGGCAAGTGAGGTATTCTGCAAACAACAGGAAGAAACTGGCAAAAAAAAAAACCTTTTAGGTTGCACTAATTTTGAACTACAACACATTTCACAATTAATGACACTAATCACCTCAGCTGAGGACACTAGCACACGCTAGTGAAATTGTGGTCGACATTGAGGGGGTGGCTGGTCTGAATGTCACAGGTGGTAGATATTTTCATCACTAGTATGTGGTAAGAAAAGGTGGTGATTTTACATCATTAAGCACTGGACTTTGTACCTATGACTTTGATTAAAATCCAAATCTCTCCACAGTGAGTGTGGTGTTGATGGCGCAGACATTAAGGTCAGTAAATGTGCTATTCATGAGTGGAGGCTGTGGAGTAGCATAATCAGGTTCCATCTTCTACTGTCCATTTCTCAATGTTCTCACTTTACACTGTACACATGCGCATCAATCACCTACACTACAACAGTTACACTTGAGGGCACATGTAGGGAAAAACTGGAAAATTATTCATTTTTTTATTGCGTAATTTATTAGAATGATTCTTTAAGAACAACATTGCAAAGTTTCATAATCAAATTCTGGCTAGAAATATATTTAAAAAAAATTAGTTGGGGCATTTGCACCTGCCACACCCCCTCTTTATGTCGTGATCCACATCTTTTCTACATTAGAAATTTTTTGTGCATTAATTTTCGTTCGCACACTGAACATTAAGTGCTGCAAACTCATTTCAGTTTTTAGTTTCACATACATATCAACCCACTTTGTTCAAAATGGTTCGGAACAGTGGATGCATAAACAAAAAACGGTGTAAATGTCAAATTTCATGTGTAAAAGGTACAGGAAAATTAAATAACTGTGTTGCAGATGTTGCTCCTAAGTGTGAAGAACAATTTTTGACAAAGTCACCAAGTTCATGATTATGTGTACAGTGTCAAAGATGAGTTTTCCAGTGGATTTAGGTTAACTGGCCTAGAAATACTTGCCCATATGATTAATGTTTCCATGTGCATGTGGTAATTGTGGGTCAAAGGGTCTTAGACTGTATGATAATGTCCTCAATTGTTGTGAAGATAGCTGCACGTGATGCCTGTCTAGTGTTCAATAGTGGAAATGTAGGTATGACTAAGTTTCTGCAGCGACTAAGCTTCCATCCAGGTGTGTTCACACTGAAGATACTCAGAAGCATCGATGAAGGGCGACTGGACAAAGCTCAGGCGGCAGAAGAAAAAATGCAAACTTTGACTGTGCAAAGGAGGCAGAGGAAGAGATTACTCCAGGAAGGTGAGAAAGAGAATAAAGATCATGGATATGAATAACATTAGTCTTGAGTTATAGCAATATTGTCAAAAATTTAAATAAAAACATCAAATGCAAATTGCTGCAAAAGGGACTTTTTGAGCTATAATTTAACTTTTCTCAGGAACTGTAAAAGCTAACACCCTGAAATTTGGCATAGTTCTTCAGAGTTGCTTCCTAAATAATTCTGTGCAGCACTTTTCCATTATCTTTTCTCTGAGAAAAGTTTTCCTTTACACTTTGACAAAAATAGAGCAGTCCTGGATAAGACAAAACTGAAAAATTAATTTCAAAGCTACTGTGACAAACACAAATCTATTCCACACATTTTATTAGCCTCTTATGCAGATGTAAACTATGAAATTCCCATTTATTGCTTGAATAGTTTACAAGAATAGATAAGTTATAGAAACAATGGTAATTAAAAATTCTAATCCTTATAAAATTTATGTCTGTGCAGGCTTTCAAACAAAAATTGCACAGAATATCAAGTATTGTTGTACATAACAGCCTCAAGTTTTACTATTTTAACTGTAATATTTCTGGATATATATGTCTTTTGCCCTGCGTCTGGCCTTAAGATACTGACACAGAAGTTACTGAAACAGCACACGCAAGAAAGTCTCATACCAAACCGTGAGGAGACAAATAAATGAACTAACAAATAATGCACAGTATTCATATGCAAATATACAGGATGAATCACCTAAAACTTGCACTGCATATATTCCAGAAATGGAAAGTGCTATTGACTTGGGATTTTCACAGACTGGATCGGTAGCAGGGGCTCGTATTGTTAGCCAGTCAACAGATTGTAATAATGCTTGGAGAAAGCACATTTTTTTGTGCAAACACACTTTTTAAATGGAACAATGCCTATTGACATAAACAAACTAAAAGTAGGGTCGATTGGAATGTCACTTGTGTTTGTTGCAGGATTCCAATGCGAGTCGTTTACAAGATATTGTATTTTGACAAGTCCCCACACCAACACTTTTACAATACCTATGGTAGCACACACTAAATAGCAACACAATTGCATACACTAGTTATGTGATTCTAACCAGTAACGAGACAATTGACCATCACAGGTTTTGTTCAAAATGACAACCAGTCAAGGCAATACATGCTTCCAGTCTGGTATGGAACGACTGCTGCACATGTGCTAGCATTTCAGCAGAGATGTCCGAGCAATCTGCGGTAATACATCATCGCACATTATCAGGTGTAGTTGGTATGTTCTTGTAGACAGCATCTTTCAGCTTTCCCCACAGAAAAAAAAGCCTACAGGCATCAAATCCAGGGAATAGGCCAGCCAAGGTGCAAGTCCAGCGTCCAGTCCAGTGTCCAATCCCACAATTGGAAAACAATTCGTGAAGACATGCTGTAGTACTTGTGCACTATGATCTGGACAGCCTCTTAGTCTGCAGAGGAACATCGTTTAGCATCCGTGGAAGATGGTCTGTTAGCAGGCTGCGATACTTGGGCACATTCGGACATTAAAAGCAAGCCTATGAGCTGGTGGTTCACTATCCCACACCACATATTTACACTCCATGGACACTGACGTTCCAACTCTATATCTACATTGATAAACCACAAGCCACAGTAAGGCGCATGGCAGAGGGTACACTGTACCACCACTACTCATTCCCTTTTATGTTCCTCTTGCTAATAGAGCGAGGAAGAAACTACTATCTATGTGGCTCCATATGAGCCCTAATTTCTCATATCTCATCTTCATGGTCCTCACACGCAATGTACGTTGGCAGCAGTAGAATCGTACGGCAGTCAGCTTCAAATGCCAGTTCTCTAAATTTTCTCTATTGTGTTTCTCTAAAAGAACGTCGTCTTCCTCCAGGGATTCCCATTTGAGTTTCCAAAGCATCTCCGTAACACTTTAGTTTTTTTCGAATCTACCACTAACAAATCTAACAGCTCACCTCTGAATTGCTTTGATGTCGTCCTTCAATATGATCCGGTATGGATTCCAAACACTTGAGCAGTACTCAAGAATGGGTTGCACCAGTGCCCTATATGTTGTCTCCTTTACAGGTGAATCACTCTTTCCCAAAATTCTCCCAATAAACCAAAGCTGACCATTCACCTTCTCTACACAGTTCTCAAATTCTCATTCCAGAAATCTAGAAATACAGAATCTGCCTGTTGTTCTTCACCCATAGTTCGCAGTATGTATCACATGAGAAAATGGCAAGATGAGTTTCACACAAGTGATGCTCTCTAAAACCATGCTGATTTGTGGACATAAGCTTCTCAGTCTCAAGTAAGTTTATTATATTTGAACTGAGACTACGTTGAAGGATACTGCAGCAAACAGAAGTTAGGGATATAGGTCTGCAACTTTGTGGGTACATTATTTTACCCTTCTTATAGACTGGAGACACCTGTGCTTTTTTCCAGTCGCTTGGGACTTGGCACTGGAAGCGAGATTCGTGATAAATGCAGGTTGGGTAAGGAGCCAATGCCATAGAGTACTCTTTAAAAAATTGAACTGGGATTCCATCCAGATCTGGTGATTTTTTTACATTCATATCTTCAGCCAGGGATGTTTATTACTATGTTGTCCATACGGGAGTCTGTCCGATGGTCAAATGACAGTATGTCTTGATGAAGCAAATGGGGATTCTCAACAGATCAATGGTGCACACTTCAGCAGTTTATCTAGCCACGGTCAGAAACGGTGGCTTCATCACTAAACAAGATGCACAATTCATCTGGAGTCTCCTGACTTAATGGCCATGTACAGGAGTTGACACAGTTCTCCTAATTGTTTCCATGCAGCTATTGATAGAGAGAGATGCGATGGGATGGACCTATATCGATGGAGACTGTGTAGGACACATGCCTGACTCATGCCACTTCCTCGTGCAATTGCATGGGAGCTAACATGCGTCACTCGTTTTCTCCTGCTACATTGTCTAGGTGTTACACTACCACTTCCACATGGTTGAAGAGGTTGATTAATAATTGCTGAGATGGTTGACATCTATTGCAATATCTTGCCACATACACGATACGAGAACAAACGGCATTCTTCTTCTCTCTCCATACTCCACAATAATGTTGGCTTTATCTGCATTGGTAAATCCCATCGTCTGCTCACTAGCTACTGCTTTGACAGACACACACTGACGAACAAGTCACAACGTACTCAAGGAATACGCAAGGACTCTGTAAAAAAACTTAAAGCGTATCTAGCAACTATGCATGTTGAATGGTACAAGCAAATGTTGGTGTGGAAACATTTCAAAATTCAATATCTGTTGAACAAATTACACTAAAATCCTTCAACAAACGCCACTGGAATTCTAATTTGCCCTACTTTTCACACAAAAATACTCTTCCTAAGCATCATTACAATCTGTTTATTGTCTAACAATACTAGCCCAATTACCAACCTGTTCTGTGAAAACCGCACACCAATAACACTTTCCATTTCCCCAATATTTATGATGGAAGTTTTAGGTGACTCACCCTGTATAAAACACACATTTACATATGAGAAGTTACACAAGGAAGACATTTATTTCTCTTCATCAAACAAAGCTTTATAATCAGAAGACTGTGAATGTGTGAACTCTGACATAAGAGGACAAGAAAAATTAATTTCTTTGCTCTTGCCAAGGAAGTGGGAAGCAAAATGATTTAAACCACCACATTACTAAGCAGATCTAAATAGTAGAGGCTCGAAAGTCATTGTTGTAACTAATGCAAAGTTGTGTCATAATCTCTTAGTTTTAACTACATGTAGACTTTTGAACTCAAAACTAGAAGCCAAATACTGCTGCACCATTTTTGGAAGGATTATATCCATAATCAACAATGAATAATGTGGGGCCAAAAGTTCATCACTGAACTTGTATAAAAGAATTACCACATAATCTGCACTGACGGAGTAAGTACTTTGTTCAGGTCAAGACATTAAACAGACATCAAAGTAAATTATTTCCAGAAAATCAATATTAAAGAAGCAAGAAGCAACTAATCAATTTAATAACAACCAACATCGCAGAACTAAATATATAAAATTCTATAAATAAGACAGTGTGGAATAATGAGTATTCATTTTGTTCCTTCAGTTCAGCATGACTAATTCTAGTTCATTATAAACATTCATATCACTAATTACAAAATTATACATACTGAGTACCGTCCCAAGTTTGGTTTCTGTTTTCCAGCCAATATTTTTAATGCTGTTGATTTCCCGATTCCATTTGTACCCACTAATCCAAGAACTTCTCCTGGGCGAGGAATTGGAAGTCTGTGTAACTTGAAGGAATTCTGAGAGTAACGATGTGTTGTGTCCTTTTCTAAGTTACTTGGCAAATTAATGATGTTGATAGCCTCAAATGGGCATTTCTGAAAATAAATAATTGAATATTTAAGTTACACTCTTTGTAACAGTACTGATCACTGCAAATTACGACTTCAACACTTGAAAATACAACACACAGTCATATCTGGTGCCAACTTAAAAATACAATTTACTTCCGTGACATAACAATCTGACTCTTTCCTGATTGACACAAAACACAATGTAATATAATTTTGTTTGCTGGACTACTTTATTTTCTGGGAACGCCAAATAAATTACAGAAGTTGTGAAATTATTTCAGTCAACTCCTTACTTACCTGGCCACCAAACAGTAAGAAACTCATTTTGTATCCAGTTTCCTAATCATTATTTGCCAGCACACAGTTTCAAGACTTTAAAAAGAACAGATTTTGTGCCTACACTCTACATCAATGTTTCATATTATACAAAATTCCTGGTAATGTGAAAGTAGTATAACATTTTTACATGATAAGTTAATGTCATTTGAAATTCATTTATCCAAAAGAGGTGTGCATGATGTGGTTCTGAAGTTGACCAAGCTCGGCACTCAATGTTCAAATTCAGCCATTCATTTAACTAGAATAGTTTCAACACAAAATTCACTTTGCAATAAAAACATCGCCTTTCTAACATATGTAACACTATCTGCCGGCAAAGACTCATATTACCAGTACATTGGTAGCTGCAGAAATAACAACCATTGCAACCGTGTCTAATAAAAATCCACTTGCAGATACTAAATAAAAATTTTTAAAATGTAAAATTTATAATGTGTTAAGGGTTTCATCACATTTGCATATAACTACTTTTATTGCTGACTAGTTTCAAATGCTTGTGTTCATTTCTAAACCATTACCTGCTTCTCTAATGTCTACTCTTACATACTGTAATTTCAATGGAACATTCGAAAGATTTGTTTATACATTAGATCATAACAACAAATGTTATTTGATTGTAATATAATTCCAATGGCACAATTTAAAACTTTACCACTATCTACAGTTGTTCATACGTTCAAAATTATACAGTTGCTCATGCTTAAGCCAATGTAACATTGGAATTAATTTTAAAAAATTGATCTTTCATTATACAATGAATGAAATAATCACATCCAAGCTTGCTTGTTGGCACAGTTCATGAAAATCCTAAGGATCTTATTAATTTATGGCACCCCACACCAGACTTTAAATAATACACTGCAAAAAATACATAAATATACACACTACTTTGTTTCTGTCAGTCTTGTCTATATTAGTCTACTTTTGACAAGTAATTAGCAGATTTATCTAGATTTTGTTATAACTGCAATGTACAATATTAAAATTTCAATTACATTAACTCCTTTCAATTTTTCTAAAAGATTATTTTCATAAAGAATGACTAATATACAGATCAGAACAACATTCATTACTGCTGATTTTATACAGCTCTCTGCTCAGATTAAATGGGCCCAACAACATTGAAGTATACTTGACCCAAAAACAAACAAAAGGAAACATTATACTTTTCTCAGCAAACTTTAAATGGCTCTGAGCACTATGGGACTTAACAGCTATGGTCATCAGTCAGCAAACTTTAGATGAGAACACTTACAACATTCCCCCCCCCCCCCCGAGTCTCAAATTACATGCTCTTCAGAAAATTGACAGTTTCACGTCACCAAACATTATGGGTATATATGCGCATTTTAAATGTGGCAATGAGTGGAATACAGCAACACTTGCCACATGTTCAAATGAAGAAAAATACTTCTAGAAAACAGTCAACTCTTAACACACTGTCAGCTGTCCTATCATTCTACTGATTTATTTTTAACCAGAAAACTGGTCACTAACATTGTGAAACTGCAGTACTTTTACACGTCTGAGGGGCGAACTGGTGTTGCACCAAGAGAACTACTCTTCTACAAGGTGTACAACTTTGTTTCTACCGTTTTCTCCCAACATTTGAGACTTTAATGAAACAAATTGGTTACACATGTATCATTTGAAGTATTTTCCATCACTGGCCACTACTTTCTCCCATCTTTTGAGCAGTACAAATGCTGCGTCGAAAAAAAAATTGTTCACCTTTTGGAGCAATCCACAAATCGATCCGATTTGTGACTTCTTCATGAGATCGGAAGTGTTGGTTAGCCAGGCCATGCACGATTGATCTAAGCAGGTGATAGTCAGAGGGAGCAATGTCTGGAGAGTACGGTGGGTGGGGTAGGACTTCCCATTTTAACTTTTCCAAGTAGGTTTTGACCTCTTCTGCAACGCGTGGTTGAGTGTTGTCGTGCTGCAAAATCACTTTATTGTGCCTCTCGCTGTATTGCGGCCATTTCTTTTAATGCTCTGCTCAAATGCATTAACTGCGTTCAATAATGAACACCTGTGATTGTTTCACTTGGTTTTAACATCTCATAGTACACGACGCCAAGCTGGTCCCACCAAATGCATCTTGGAGCCGTGAATATTCGGTTTGGCCGTTGACGTGGAAGCATGGCTGGGACACCCCCACCATTTTGTGCATTTAGGGTTATCGTAATGAACCCATTTTTCATCCCCAGTCACAATGTGTTGCAGATATTCCTTTTGTTTTTGCCTCTGAAGCAACTGTTCACAAACACGCAAACACCATTCAACATCTCTTGGTTTCAGCTCACACGTGACCCAAGTTCCTTCTTTCTGAATCATGCCCATAGCCTTGAGACATTTTGAAATGGCTTAGCCTTGAGACATTTTGAAATGGCTTGCTGTGTCACTCCCACTAATCATACCAATTCTTCTTGAGATTGATGCGAGTCTTCACTCAGCAATGTCTCCTATTCTGCATCCTCAAAAAATTCTCTCTTCCACCACTATGCCGGTCTACGACGTTAAAATCACCATTCTTGAAGCGTTGAAAGCACTCGCGACACATTCTTTCACTAACAGCGTCCTCACCATACATACTTGAGAGCATTCGATGAGACTCGGCTGCTTCATACTGAAACAAAACAGTAACACCTCCCGCAAATGACAAGAATTAGGCTCGTAAACTGACATTTTCAATCAAGAACAACTTTATGATACAGATACAAATCGACTAATGTTTAGATGAGGTTATGTTGACCGAGGTCCAAGCTAAATGCCTGACATATGCAATCTGTTTCTTTCAACCGCTACTTACCGTTGTCGCCACCTATCGGGAAACGGCGGAAGAAAAGTTGTACCCCTTGTAGTATTACAGTAACTGCTTCCAAGTCATTACCACTGCACTGTCTTCACAATTTATGCTTTACTTATGTAATATTTTGTTAGTAATCTTCACAAGGAGAAATTTACTATGTTCTGCAAAATGAGGCATTCTGATATTCACAGAACACACATTGCTGCTACCCTAGTAAATGAAATATTATACTAAAGAGTTGATTGCTATCAAGAATACTCCTGGTAAAGCAACCCTTAAGAAAAGTATACAGTAACATACCATAAGAGGGCTTCAGAAAATGAAGGACGCTGTTACAGGCTAGCAAACTACATGTTTAGAATAGTTAATCACAGCCTGTATGAGAAAGTCACTGCCAATGGAAGATTTTGGCACTCGTTTGACAGTAAACAATATGCCATATGATTTGAGGAAAACAATCTTGTTCCAGCAGCAGTTTTCTTTCAGAAACTACAGCTAGTGTAGTTACAAAGTTAAAGATTCCTAATTTGAGAAGTGAACTGTTACGAACCAATGTTTTGAAATCTGGTCTGTAATGTCTGTCGTCTCCTGCAAGACCCAATCTTCTACTCATTGAAGAAAACTGCTGGGTATTATAATGTTTGTAAAGTATAGATATTTAATTAAAATATATGGGCAAGAGCAACACTACTTAAATTTACAATCTCCACCTTAATATTCGTAACAGTATTGAAGTCTATCTATGAAACTTAACTTTCTAACTGCAGAGCTTATTTCATATGTGGTGCAACTAATCATTGAAACACAGCACAGCTGCATTATGGAACCAGGTTCAGATAACAAAATCAAAATATCTTGGTAAATATCAAATATTTTTTCCAGGCTTAGGTTAGCTTGGCTCAAGCTCCAAGTACTGTCCATAAATTACGAAAGTGTTACCACAAACAACCCACAGGCACAAGTGAACAACAACAGAAGTGAATAGTTAAATTATCAGTAGATGAATGTGCCAGTTTTGCCTGAAAGATAACTAGTCTTCTCAAACTGCTCGACGGAGAGTTTCACCTCTGAAGCAGCCTCTTCAAACACTTTGTGAAGGTTTGAAGATTTTCTTTCAAACTATGCTCACAAGTATAGCTTTGGGGTGAAGATCTGTCATGAATGGCAGGTATCGAAGTATCCATATTTAGGTCCTCTCAAGAACCGCTCAAACTGAAGTTTTTTTTCACAATACTGAAGTATGCTGAAAATGCATATCACTACGTGTTTTCTCTGCAACAGTCACCCACCCAGTCCCTATGGCACAATGAATATGCTGATATTACAGCTGGTACTCCATTTTCTTCAAAACAAGAAAATTTCGTGGCAATTGTTGAGGGGACAAATCTGATTTCATCTTCAATATTATTTCTTTTGTATATGAATCTATTGCGTCATAGAGAGACTGTAACAAAGAAAGTAGAATCCACTATTTGCAGAATTCCTAAATAATTACACAGTGTTTTAAGTTGGATCATTATATTAGAGATGATGATGATACAGCACACCTGCTTTGGAATTGCAACTCCAGCCACTCTCCAAGTTTTCAGAATTAAACAATTACTTTCTCAGTAAACAACCATACTCTGTTCAGTCCCTAACCAAGTTTCATTTGGAATTCTACACATTTACATTTGAAAATGTTTTTGAATATACAAAGAACTAATCCTGGCAAAAATATAGTTGAACCAAACAACTGCTACAGCACCCCCAATGACCATGATAGTCTGAAATTTTCTTCTCAAGGTTTACATATCACATTATTATTATTTCTTTCCTTTCTCAGACGTTATGTCTGGTTAAAAATGGAAAGTGACGCGGACCTTGAAAAAGCGTGACTTCCTTTTAACTGTACGGTATATGTTACATTGCATTTAGGAACTTTTGGGTTATTGAACATTTATCAATAATTACAGATTTCTGTAGTTGTATATATACGTTTGGCTGTAGCTGTATTGCGTTGATATACTGGTGGATATTGTGTGGTATGACTCCTGCAGTTGATAGTATAATTTGTATACTGTCAACTTTATCCTGATGCCACATGTCCTTGACTTCCTCAGTCAGTTGGATGTATTTTTCAATTTTTTCTCCTGTTTTCTTCTGTATATTTGTTGTATTGTGTATGGATATTTCGATTAGTTGTGTTAATTTCTTCTTTTTATTGGTGAGTATAATGTCAGGTTTGTTATGGTGTTGTTTTATCTGTTATAATGGTTCTGTTCTAGTATAATTTGTATGCATCATTCTCCAGTACATTTTGTGGTGCATACTTGTATGTGTGAATGTGTTGTTTTATTAGTTTATGTTGTATGGCATGTTGTTGATGTATTATTTTTGCTACATTGTTATGTCTTCTGGTGTATTCTGTATTTGCTAGTATTGTACATATGCTTGTGATATGGTCTACTGTTTCTATTTGTTGTTTGCAAAGTCTGCATTTATCTGTTGTGGTATTGGGATCTTTAATAATATGCTTGCTGTAATATCTGATGTTTATTGTTTGATGCTGTATTGCAATCATGAATCCTTCTGTCTCACTGTATATATTGCCTTTTCTTAGCAATGTCTTGGATGCATCTTGATCGATGTGTAGCTGTGTTAGACGATACGGGTGCTTGCCATGTAGTGTTTTCTTTTTCCAATTTACTTTCTTCGTATCTGTTGATGTTATGTGATCTAAAGGGTTGTAGAAGTGGTTATGAAATTGCAATGGTGTAGCCGATGTATTTATATGAGTGATTGCTTTGTGTATTTTGCTAGTTTCTGCTCGTTCTAGAAAGAATTTTCTTAAATTGTCTACCTGTCCATAATGTAGGTTTTTTATGTCGATAAATCCCCTTCCACCTTCCTTTCTGCTTAATGTGAATCTTTCTGTTGCTGAATGTATGTGATGTATTCTATATTTGTGGCATTGTGATCGTGTAAGTGTATCGAGTGCTTCTAGGTCTGTGTTACTCCATTTCACTACTCCGAATGAGTAGGCCAATATTGGTACAGCATAAGTATTTATAGCTTTTGTTTTGCTTCTTGTTGCCAATTCTGTTTTCCGTATTTTTGTTAGTCTTTGTCTATATTTTTCTTTTAGTTCTTTAATATTTGTATTATCTATTCCTATTTTTTGTCTGTATCCTAGATATTTATAGGCATCTGTTTCTTCCATCACTTCTATGCAGTTGCTGTGGTTATCCAATATGTGACCTTCTTGTTTAGTGTGTTTTCCCATGACTATGCTATTTTTCTTACATTTGTCTGTTCCAAAAGCCATATTTATCATTGCTGAATACTTCTGTTATCTTTAGTAATCGGTTGAGTTGTTGCTGCCAGTAGTTTTAGATCATCCATGTGTAGCAAATGTGTGATTTTGTGTGGGTATGTTCCAGTAATATTATATCCATAATTTGTATTATTTAGCATGTTGGATAGTGGGTTCAGAGCAAGGCAGAACCAGAAAGGACTGAATGAGTCTCCTTGGTATATTCCACACTTAATCTGTATTGGCTGTGATGTGATATTATCTGAATTTGTTTGGATATTAAGTGTGGTTTTCCAGTTTTTCATTACTATGTTTAGGAACTGTATCAATTTAGGATCTACTTTGTATATTTCCAATATCTGTAGTAACCATGAGTGGGGTACACTATCAAAAGCTTTTTGGTAATCAATTTATGTGTAGTATAGTGACCTTTGTTTAGTTTTAGCTTGATATGTCACCTCTGTATCTATTATCAGTTGCTCTTTACATCCTTATGCTCCTTTGCAGCAGCCTTTTTGTTCTTCATTTATAATTTTGTTCTGTGTTGTATGTGTAATTAATTTCTGTGTAATGACTGAAATTAATATTTTGTAGATTGTTGGTAGGCATGTTATGGGGCGATATTTAGCTAGGTTTGCTGTGTCTGCTTGATCTTTAGGTTTCAGATAGGTTATTCCATGTGTATCAGGGAATGTGTATGGGTCTGCAATGTAACTGTTAAATAATTTATTTAGATGTGAATGTGTTGAGGTGAACTTCTTTAGCCAGAAATTTGCTATTTTATCATTTCCAGGGGCTTTCCAATTGTGCGTAGAATTAATTGCTCGGGTGACTTCATGTTGCAAAATTATCACTTCAGGCATTTGTGGTATCATCTTGTATGAGTCTGTTTCTGCTTGTATCCACCGTGCATGTCTATTATGTTGTACCGGGTTAGACCATATGTTGCTCCAGAAGTGTTCCATGTCTGTTATGTTTGGTGGATTGTCTATTTTAATGTGTTATCTATTGTCTGGTAAAATTTCTTTTGGTTTGTGTTGAATGTTTGGTTTTGTTTCCTTCTATTTTCACTTTTTTTGTATCTTCTAAGTTGTTTGGCCAATGCTTGTAATTTCTGCTTCTTTACATCTAATTGCTCTATTGCTTCTTGTTGTGAGATTTTACCTAACCTTTTTCGTTTTTTGTCTGATATTTCATTTCTTATAAATTGTGTTAGCTGTCCGATGTCTTTTCTCAGCTTTTCTATTCTGATCTGTAGCCTGTGTTGCCATGCTGGTTTTGTGGGTTTCTTCTGTGTGTTGGTTGCTTCTGATCTCTGCCTAGTGTGTATATTTATTGTAGTGAGTGCTACTACATAAACCAGTAGCTGTAACTCTTCCATAGTTGTATTTTCACTTATTTTGTTGTGTATGATTGTGTTGATAGTTTTTATTGTTGTTTCGACTTGTGGGTTATTTGGTGGTCTATGCAAGAATGGTCTAATGTCTGTATTTGTGTCTTTGTATTCTATATATGTCAGCTGAAATTTTTCTTCTATATCTAACATGTGTGTCACTTCGTGTTCTATTTGTGCTTGTTCTGGTGGCTGTCTTAAGATTTCATTTTCCTCTGATTGTTTAATTGATGCCTGTTGTTCTTGGTTTGTTTGCTCTGGGATGTTTGATTCCATTACTGTATTTTCTTCTTCTTCTTCTTCTTCTTCTTCTTCTTCTTCTTCTTCTTCTTCTAATTGCACATTATTTAGTTCCAGTATTTGTTGTACTTGTTGTTTGATGTTTTCTAATTCTGACTGGGGTATCCTGCTATTTTTTATTATTACACGGATCTGATGAGCTAGTCGTTGTTCTGTTAAAAATTTTGATTCTGGGTATCTGGTAATAAATGTTGTGTATACTTGTGATCTGTATCCAGTTGTGTTGGTTCCTAGGTTTGTTGCTTGATAATACCAGAACATGAGGTGTCGATTAACTTCATCTGACCATCTCATCCTCTGTCTTTGTTTTCCTTTTAGGGTGGTTGCAGGAAGCATATCCTGCAAAACACCTCTATTTGGATTTAAATCATTTTCCAGTTGGCTAGCAGTGTCGTTAGCATTGTGGGTGGGCATAGGGTTCAAACGTCATCCCCGACCATGACGGCGCTTGTTCGAGGCTTCTTTAGTTCTGTCCTGAACCAACTAATCACACTAAAAGGGGGGTTAGCCCTATTAGTGGTTTGTTCTTTTCGTCGCCTTTTACGACTGGCAGAACATACCGGAGGCCTATTCTTTTCCCGGGCCTCCACGGGGTTTATTATTATTATTATTATTATTATTATTATTATTATTATTATTACTTACTTACTTAATTTACATGTAATCTGTTTCCAGGAGTATGTGATTTTGTGTTGCTCAGCCAATGTAACACGGGTGGGGGCTAAGGCAGCAGGGATGGCCCCTGCACTAAATTTTTCCATGTAAATTTTACCATACGATTTTTCATAGATATTGAAAAAATACTGTAATTAGATTTGTTTTATGTTTATTTCCTCTATTTTATAATATCTATATTTAACATGCTGCATTTCCTTGTGTTTTAAGCAAATATGATGCCTTAATGAATTTTCAATTAGTGTTTCAAACCATTTGTGCTGCAGGTGCAAAGAGTCTTCTGTAACAGTCTTCTTAGACTTATAAAATGACATCGGCTTCTCCTGGTAGCTCACCACACAAAGAAATCATTTTTACATTTCTCCTGTGGGGTAGGTTTACAAACAAAACTGGAACCAAATTACCCTCATACAGGTTGATTTTAAACATATTATTCTACAACCCAGGAGTCAAAGATTCCAACAATGGAAAACAACACAATGTGTATTCAAAGAGTTCTTTCTTGTAGAAAGCACTAATTCCCAAAACAGCTACTACTTATAGCAGGGTTGATGAGTTATTCCAAATAGGATAAATGGAATGGTTTATAGAAACTCAGCAAGAACTTAAGACATGGAAAAAAAAAGATATTTTTATGGGGAATATGGAAGACTACTTGACATAGGTCACTCAGATAATCTGAACACATGAAAAAAGGTAAGAGGATAAGCATAACTTGGTGCTACAACAGCAAGAGGATGACTGACCCACAGCTGATGTGGGTAAAAAACTGAAAGATGAGGAAGAAAAATCACTGAAATCCACTCCAACAGAAACTGCATGGTAGAATATTACTTCTGAAGAAATGTTTGTTCACGTTTTCTGACAGTAGAAGTTTTAAATAAAATCACAGTTTCTATAAAAGTGGTGCAATTTACTTATTTGAGGTGGCATTTGTGTGTCTCCACAATACTTCTCTTCAAATAAAAACAGGAAATGGCAGATATGTGGAAGATGATACCACTTTTGAACCAAATTAAACCATACACTATTTTCCACTATCAGGCAATTAGGGGTCACCCAGCAGATGACCAACTGATCAGAGATTTTCACGTACTTTTTGTTGTAGATTTAAACAGGATTAGTGAGCAGGAACAGCAAAATTTTATCTTTCAGAAAGTTACCTATGGCTTATGACAACCCTACGGCAAAGCACAACTACAGATATAAAATCACTGTAACAAATTATTCTTAATCCTTACTTACGTCGTACCTTTACACAGATTCCACACCCAATACATAATTCTTCAGAAATTGATGCAATTTTGTCATTGGATGTCACCTCAATACATAATTTCCCCATTCGCACAACAGGACACGACTTCTTGCATTCTTGACGACAGCGTTTAGGCTTACACTTATCAGCTGTTACAATAGCAATTCTTGTAAGTTTGTCAGTTTCTTCTGTAGCTTTGCTTCTTGGCATATTTGTTCTGTAAAATAAAAATATTTAAAATTTCACTGAAATTCATTATAATCATCCTGCACTTTTCTATTGGCATCAATATATAAGGGGCGTTCAAAAAGAAACGAGCCAGAGGCATAATTACGGAAACCAGTACCTGTATGTTAGAAGTATTGACCCTGGCTGTTGAGACACTTGTCCCACTGTGACAAGGCAGTGAATGGTTTCTCATAAAATTCCTAGGGCTGAGATGTTAACCAGTTCCGCACACAAAGCTGGATGTCGTCGTCCGAGATGAATCGTTTGACCCCTCAGAGCCTTTTTAAGGGGACCAAAAATTCATTCCTTCTGATTCACTTCCTGCAGCATGGGACAACAGTGAATGCCCAGTGTTACTCGCAAACCTTGACCACCCTTCGCCAAGTGACCAAATGAAAACAACCAGACAATCTCACCCATGGGGTCATTCTGCTCCACAACAATGCAAAACCTCATACGGCCAATACAGTCGCGTCACTCCTGCAGAAATTCAAATCTGAGGTTCTAGGCCATCCTCCATACTGTCTGAACCTCTCTCCCTGTCATTACGCCATTTTTGGTCCCCTTCACAAGACTCTGAGGGGGCAAACAATTCACCTCGGACGACAAGGTCCAGCTGTACGTGCTATGAGACAGCAATTCCCCACCATGTGTAAAAGTGGGACAAGTGTCTCAACAGCCAGGGTCAATACTTCTAACATACAGGTACTGGTTTCCGTAATTATGCCTCTGGCTCGTTTCTTTTTGAATGCCCCTTATATAACACCATTTATCAATTTAAAGATAAAACAAGAAACTATATTATTAAATATATGGAAACTGATTATTAAAGCTGTACATTAAATATTTTCATGATTCTGTGGACTGCAATGGCAATACTAATTTAATTGTTCGTGATCCCATACTGTCATTCATCTATGATCAATCTACAATCTAAAACTCAAGCGAGAGTTTATTTCTAATATCTCAGGCACTTGCCACTATGTTAAAACTCAGTTCTGTTTTACTACTACAATTTTGTTACCTAACTTTCCTGCCACAAGGCAGAATATCAGGACAAGTCACAAGGCGGTGTCGTGTATAACACTGAACTAAAAGAACTGTTATTCCCTTCATAAATAAGGTGCATCTGGTTTACGTGCATAACACACACTAAGCACACACTAGCGCTGTCTCCTGTGCAAACAACAACAAACAAGACATCTTGGATCCAACACCACCTTGTGGTGGGAAGTTTAATATTGATTGAGGTATATGTGTTTTATTAACTCATTTACATGACTCTTCAATAAATATACTATAAACCATTTGAAAACACTTTTCCAAGACAAGTAACAATGTAACCTTAATGGCATGATATGGGGAAGGTTTCAATGGACCCATGAGGAAGGACCTGAAAACTTTTAATGTAGCCCCAGCCCATGGAAATAATATACTTCACCAAGAATGTATTACTATATGCAACACTAGGAATAAGTGAGAAAGTAAATGTAAAGGCCACAAAAGAAGTAAAAAGTGTCATAACTGTTAGAACTGCTGCAGATCTATACAGATGTATTATACTGCTTATTTTACAGATAAGTAATGCAGTCCATATTCAGACAATTGCATTCAGACACCAACACAGCCAAATTGTTACCACTCAAATTATACAAATCAAGCAAGCTGTCACTGCCGATGAAAAATGTAAACTTATGATTACAGTACTCAAAGTTAATATAAATTATGGACTAACAGACAAGTTGGCAGTTTGCACATAACTAAACAAAATGGTTGGGCTCTAGCATACAAAGTAGATGGGATATAAAGAACATCACTAAAATTAACCTTGTCAAATGTTTCACAAGTCAGCATAAGCAGCTTATCTTACGAAAACTTAAAAAAACACTATCCTACCACAAAACAACTTTTTATACAACAAAATTTGCATTTTTTGACATTTATGAATTATATATCCATCTCTCAAGTTTTCGAAGGAAATCTAATATACAGACTGGATGTTTTAGTTGGTTCTTTGTCTGTTGAAGTGAACCCCACAACAAAACAGGAAACTAGCACAAGGACAGATAATTCAGCTGTTTAGAACTTTAGTCTCAGTCCTATACCAGGAATGTGAAAAAAATTCAATGTTTTTCCAAAAGCAGCCATAAGAAGTAAAACTTGAAGAAAGAGGAAAATCATGTTAATTGAGATTCAAGGAGGGAGGGAAAGGGGGGCTGGGGAATGAGTTGAACAGGAAATCTTTAAAAGGTTAGAATACAAAGTGAAAAGCAGGTTCAAAGGAAATTAAACCGAGGGAATTGAGGGGGGATTGGGGGAAAGGAGAAAATGGAATGTAAGGCTGCAAAGAACGTTTACATTTGATTTCTGGCAGCGAAGTTCTTTTACCAGATGAGTAATTGCGAAGATTTTGTTAAACTCTTGATTTATTTCCCCAAATATCACAGTCTGAAGGAAACACAGACTTAAAAATGATGCCGATGTATGAATAAGAACAAATTATTTTATTCCTGTGGAGTCTGCAGGGAAGGAGGAGGCAAATGTCAGACACTTAAATTCATGCAGATGGAAGATTCTTGGAATCCCTGTTGAAAAGGCCCCTTCAGTAATATGTACATTCATTTTTTGTTCAAATAGTTTTAGTTCACAAAAGACTAGGGATAATAGTGTTGAAACAGCTTTGAGCACAACAGTGTCCTCACAGTTATATAAATATTTATGAAGAAATTTCAGAATTGCATTACTTTGCTTGCTTGCAGCCATAACTAGGCTCCATCTCAATAAACAGTGAGTATGCATGTTCCAGTTTGACAGGAGTACAGAAAAATGATTCAATAGTGTTCAATGAGAACTCTATGAGAGTGAGTACCTTGATCTCAAATGTCTTATCTACTAGTAATTTCAATGTTATTCGTCCACCTTTACTAAATAGAGATAACAGTGAGGAAACCTCTGATAAGCCTAACCAGCACATGTGCTTACTGAAATAAGGTGCACATTTGTTACACAAATACCTGACTATAGCTTGTCATTTGTCAACTCTATTCACTCACTGTCCTTGCCCAATGTGATACCCAGTAGAATAGCACCACCTCCTCCAGTTTCTGGAGGGGGAAACATATGTCATAAATTTTTTGAACTAGATTATCCAATGGATACATTTGTTGAAGTTCCCACAGCGAGTAGGATTGCCCCCAATTTAATACCAACCAATCTTATGATCAAGATTATGATAATTCCCTTATGTGATAATGGTTGCAGACAAAATAAATACACCAAGAAACAATTTCCATACTTTTCTTAATTTGATCAGCATCTACAATCTGAGGTTAAGAATGGCTCTGAGCACTATGCGACTTAACTTCGCCTAGAAATTAGAACTAATTAAACCTAACTAACCTAAGGACATCACACACATCCATGCCCAAGGCAGGATTCGAACCTGCGACCACTGTAGCGCCTAGAACCGCACGGCCACTCCGGCCGGCTCTGAGGTTAAGAGTAAATAGTTCAACAAATTATAGAATGTCATCAGATGTACTATACACAATAGCAATGAAAATGGCAGGGAGGAGGGGTTGTTCAGCTCCCTTACCCTTCATCTTCCTTTTGCTTCTAAGTGCAAATGGGATACCTTTGGCCTGCGTCAGTGACAGGGCAAACTGTTGCCACTGCATCATTTCTGTCATGGGTCCCATCCAAGTATCACTGCCAGCAGCAACAACTATTAAATGAAACCCTACTATTAACAGGATTTATATGGTTTCACTCATGCTATTGCCAGGACAGTTATGTAATAGTTTGCTGGGTGCAACTTTACATGTGGGCTGAGGACTTCCTGTTTGTCATGACTGGGGTGTCAAGCAAGAACATTATTGGGGGAAGTGCGCAGAAAAGTTGAATGGGGCACCTTCTATAGTTGTCAGTTTCACTGCTCCCTAGATCATATAATAACAAATTATAAATACAGCCACTGGAGTCTCCTATAGACAAAAGTTTGAAATATTTGTTAACAACAACAGTGTGGGGTGAAGTGTTTGTTGTGTTAGGGAGGGGGGGGGGGGGGGGAGGAGTGGGAAGGAAGTAAATTGAAAGCAGACTAGAAGCATTATTAAAATTTGAAAAACTAATAAAATGTACCCAGCTAAAAATACAGAGGAGACCTGGGAATATTTAAACTAAACTTTATGTTATTACATAAATATAACTTGGTCAGTTGTCCATACAATCATAACCAGTAATTATAGTGAGAAATGGATTGCAACCACCACTTTCTAGTTCAGGGAAGAATTCTTACACATGAAAATTACCAAATAAGCAACTCGCATGCTAGTCATAATGGTTACAAAGTAAAGAAAAATATGTATAGTGCATTGGTAAGAGAAACTAAAGCTATCCTGGGTGACTTTTGGTATACAGGCATCAGATGTGGTGTAAGGCATTATCTGTGCCAAATGTTCTGTCTCCTAATGCTGGAGATATCAGGCACTAGATTTTACCAAACTAAATCACTACTTCAAATAACACCTCTAAAACAATGTGACACAAATAAAAGAAGGTACAATAGTCAAAGTAGAGCAGGTAGTGTTAACATGATATTGCAAGAGGAAGTGAAGGGATACAGAGATCCAAATGAAGTCAACAATAATTTTAATCAGCATTATGTTACAGTAGTAAAAATTAAATTAAAAGGACAACAGTAAAAAGTTCAAACAACATCCCCAGAGTGATAAATGACTTCATGTTCCCAACAAATTAAACACAGAGTGCAATAACAATTAATATTCTTAAAAACAAAAACACTGAATGACTGTGTATCTGCTAGAATAATTAAATACTGTAGTCACTGGTTGATGCAACCATTGACTTTTCATGTAGGCTAAATTAAATAATAGTGGAAGTAATACTTCCAGAATGCTTCAAAAAGGTAAGTTAAGGTAGGGCCCCCAGGTTTGAAGCTGGAGTTACAAAAGATCCTGGGAATTACCACTATATTACTATAACCTTTCACATATCTAAAATATTACAAACTCTGTGTGAAGAGGTAAAACAGTACACTAGTCGTGACACAGAATTTATTTTAAGAAGTGCAGATCAAAGAAACAAAATAGGAAATTTTGAAGCTTATGCAGCAGAATCAGTACATAAATTATTGGTTTACTGCTTGACTGCTCCATGGAATTTGATTCTATAGGTCACAGATTCAATACAAAAAAAACTTAACTAGGGCACAGTAAAAAGCCACAAATGTTCTAGAAATCATAACATATTTCAGAACAAAGAACGATGTGTGCAGATAAATTACAATACTGGCAGTACCAATAAAAGCTTCTACTCTGATCTCCCTAGGAAAGAGAGAGGTACTAAGCTATCAAGCATTGCAGCCAACCAGCTGTCCTTATCCCGTAGGCTACATGTCCTATCAACTTAAAGAATGCTGCATGTTACATTTTGCCCTACAGTGAACACTGCATTACCTTGGCAAATCTTATATCATTGTGAGATGATCCTTGGATGAATATAGAGATGGATACATAGATAAATAAATGATCCAACTATGCCAAGTACTTTTTGTTTATTGATGACAGAAAAATGGTAGTAAACAGCAGATCAAATTTGGTACCAGAAAGATCAGTTATTGAAACTTTCCTAGACATTAATAACTGTATCCTAGGCTATCTTTTGTCATTAACCTGTGAAAAAGTACTACATGCCATTCAGAACTTTTAAGAGGTTTCTCACCAGGATATGCCTAAAATGTGACAGCAAACAGGTAAAAGAAGTTGGCAGTGTTACATTCTTGGGATTGAAGCATGATTATACATGTAACTTTGATGAGCACACCACAGAGTTGCTCTCTATTTGCAATGTGAATGTTGTCAGACATAGGTGATATAAAAATATCAAAGCTGGCATACCATGCTTACTTTCATTAGATGTCGTGCAGAATTATTTTTTGTGATAACTCATCAAACCAAACTAATGTTTTATGAGTCCAAAAACATGTAATAAAAATTATTTGTGGTGACTACTCAAGAGCACCCTACAGAGTAAGTTTAGAGAACTGGGGTTATTAAATGATGATTATTCCATAATAAAATTCGTCATTCAAACCAACAGCTTAGTTCATGTAAAAAAAAGTAATCTTGACAAAGATTTTAAGTCACTTACTTTGGTCCAGAAAGGTGTCAATTATCGAGAACATATTTTCAATAACTTGCCAGCCTCAAGGAAAAAAAAAAAGTTTAATTAGTGATGAAGTTCCGTTTAAGAAGTGCCTAAAGCATTTATTGGTCACCAATTCCTAATCCACTGTTTAATTTCTTAGTAGAACCAACTGCTTTGTGTATATTACTAATATGAAATATTGAATGTAGTAGTAAGCACTCACTTTTGTACAGTCAGTGCAGTAAGGTTATCATTTTAAATAAATGTTGTAAAATGGGTTTTATATTTAATGAAACATTGTTACAGTAACCCAAGATTTATCATATACTCCTCAGTGTGTTGAACATTTGCCTGTTTTGTGAAAAGTCTCCCCCCCCCCCCCCCCCATTGTGTATTCTTGTTTTCATCTCGTGTTCTGCATCTAAGAGGCTCTCCTCACTGCAGATCTATTGAAACAAATTTAATCTAATGTATAGCCAAAAATTCTGATATATGTACATTCTTGTATATATGACTCATATCTATGGAACATTATCACATGGTGACCCTAGCTATCTGAAATCCTAAGAGTCAATTAGGCTTGCTTCCTCTTCCCTCCTACATCTAAGAAAACAGTTTCACATTCTGCTTTCGTAATAACAACACTGTGCATGTGATAAATATTGTCAGGATAAAACTATTTTATAGACCATCTTTTCACCAACAGCCATTGCAACACAAAGTGGATCATTATTATTTTAAACATTATTTTAAAAAAAGCACGATTATGCAACCTAACACGGCTGATGGGCTTCCTCAGTACAATAATCCCTGGCATTTTCACATCGTGCAATTGTTTTAAATCATCCTGTGTAAAAGTGGGAATGGAACTGACACATTCGAGTTGAGGTGCCGTTATTTTGGGCTTGTCGTCTGCAAGAACAGAAAGTACTACCTTAAGGGTAAGTGTTACAATAAGGAACATACTACCGTGCCCTCCATTGCACGAGTAATTACTTAAATAATTACAAGCATTAGGCAACAGAAAAGTACGTTCCCCGCACCAAGAATTTGAGAGACAGCGTGAGTGTCCTTTCCGTAACACAACACAGCAGCGCAAGGATGAAGTTACAAGCTTCAGTCATGTGTTATGTTTGAACAAAGCAAAATATCATATTTCTGGATAAATTAAAGCTAGTGACACACTTAAATATAACATAAACGCGATATGCAGTACAATTACAGACAAAAATGTGTTTACAGTATGGTTATGCAATTCGTGTATAATACGTACCACAGAATGTCCCGTATCGATTTTCACTTCCTGCACACAGTTGTGCCTACAATTTAACACTGACCCACAAACCCTACACACACTATACAATACACTCACTCGAAAAACGTGTTCACAAAACTTACACCATGCACTCTGACATCCATTCGTGGGTAAAAGGCTTGCCAACACACGCGTTTAGAAAGTCCGCCGCCTCCAAAGATTAACGCTTTGTCCATGTGCTTAGGCGGCCGACATTTGCGTACTTAAACGTTGAATTATTAACTGTATACCGCACATGTTTTTGATTGAAAAAAATACAATTGTTGAAACCGAAAAATATAGGAAATTATGTTCTGGAGAGAAGCAATTCGTCGTAGCCACTTCGTTGACTCCGTACTGCATTAAAACACGAAACGTTCATTTTCCTGCACACAATTCAGTTCGCGATGGCATTCCTCTCTCTTTAAGTGGTTGCACGATTAATGAAATAATACACCAGATTTCTGGTATTCAGGGTGGGTGGTAAGCTCTCATGGAAACCACATAAAAACCCTATAGCTACTGGATCCAGCTACCTTTACTTTTATTCGGGCCTCAGTCTAATAAGCTGAGGATTTTTATACATCTACAAACATTTTCAGTAAGCCTTCACGACACACAAAGCCTGTTACAGCCAATTATTAAGTTTACAACGCAAGCTGGAGGTTTTCTTCCAGACAAAGTCCTTTTGTATCCTTCAGGAATACACTAGGTTTACTTCACTGTGTTTATTTCAGTATCACTCACTGAAATTAATGGAACAGCTTCAGTACTATTCATATTTGAATGCCTTAGGATCGCGTGATAGTGATATTACCGTATGACTTGAAGTTACTAAAATCTGTTGAGTTTCCTGATTTGCATTTTCCCAAAGCACTCCAGTAATTTTCAATGTTACTTTGATTGCGACACTTCAAGTTTACGTTATTTTTTATTATTATCCATTGTTCGATAAGTTTTGTATGTGATAGGGCATTTTCTATGACACTATCATGGGCAAGATACCATGCCAGTACGGAATATAAATTCTATAAATGGATTAGAAAAAATACACAACTTACAGGTTAGGTCTATATAATCTGCCACACACAAGTTATATTTCCGTACTCCAAATTACACCCATGAGCAACTTAATTACTCACCCAAACTTAGTAACGCATACTGTATGTCGAACTGATCGCTGAGCTCCCGTGTTCCGAAACTGTAGTGAGTAACAGTCGAAAGACTTCGGGGCCTTGCATTTTCTGTACGGTCACAACCACGATCCAATTCTAAGAATAGTATTACTGTGTATAGTATTGTAGGCACTAAATGTCATATTGAGATGCCGGGTATATTTCAGATGAAATGCGCGATGACGCTACTTAAGACTTCTCAGAGAATTTAATCAATAATGTCGCCGAATGTTGCTTTTGCGAACTGACACAGAAGTTACACAATTATTTGCTAATGAATATGCCAATGCACGTTTACTTGGTATTCTGGCAATCGTGACAATCTCTCTCTCTCTCTCTCTCTCTCTCTCTATATATATATATATATATATATATATATATATATATATATATATATATATATGGTGTTTCAAAAATGACCGGTATATTTGAAACGGCAATAAAAACTAAATGAGCAGCGATAGAAATACACCGTTTGTTGCAATATGCTTGGGACAACAGTACATTTTCAGGCGGACAAACTTTCGAAATTACAGTAGTTACAATTTTCAACAACAGATGGCGCTGCAAGTGATGTGAAAGACATAGAAGACAACGCAGTCTGTGGGTGCGCCATTCTGTACGTCGTCTTTCTGCTGTAAGCGTGTGCTGTTCACAACGTGCAAGTGTGCTGTGAACAGAGGATTTTTCTGGTGTTGGAATTCCACCGCCTAGAACACAGTGTTGTTGCAACAAGACGAAGTTTTCAACAGAGGTTTAATGTAACCAAAGGACCGAAAAGCGATACAATAAAGGATCTGTTTGAAAAATTTCAACGGACTGGGAACGTGACGGATGAACGTGCTGGAAAGGTAGGGCGACCGCATACGGCAACCACAGAGGGCAACGCGCAGCTAGTGCAGCAGGTGATCCAACAGCGGCCTCGGGTTTCCGTTCGCCGTGTTGCAGCTGCGGTCCAAATGACGCCAACGTCCACGTATCGTCTCATGTGCCAGAGTTGACACCTCTATCCATACAAAATTCAAACGCGGCAACCCCTCAGCGCCGCTACCATTGCTGCACGAGAGACATTCGCTAACGATATAGTGCACAGGATTGATGACGGCGATATGCATGTGGGCAGCATTTGGTTTACTGACGAAGCTTATTTTTACCTGGACGGCTTTGTCAATAAACAGAACTGACGCATATGGGGAACCGAAAAGCCCCATGTTGCAGTCCCATCGTCCCTGCATCCTCAAAAAGTACTGGTCTGGGCCGCCATTTCTTCCAAAGGAATCATTGGCCCATTTTTCAGATGCAAAACGATTACTGCATCACGCTATCTGGACATTCTTCGTGAATTTGTGGCGGTACAAACTGCCTTAGACGACACTGCGAACACCTCGTGGTTTATGCAAGATGGTGCCCGGCCACATCGCACGGCCGACGTCTTTAATTTCCTGAATGAATATTTCGATGATCGTGTGATTGCTTTGGGCTATCCGAAACATACAGGAGGCGGCGTGGATTGGCCTCCCTATTCGCCAGACATGAACCCCTGTGACTTCTTTCTGTGGGGACACTTGAAAGACCAGGTGTACCGCCAGAATCCAGAAACAATTGAACAGCTGAAGCAGTACATCTCATCTGCATGTGAAGCCATTCCGCCAGACACGCTGTCAAAGGTTTCGGGTAATTTCATTCAGACTACGCCATATTATTGCTACGCATGGTGGATATGTGGAAATTATCCTACTATAGAGTTTCCCAGACCGCAGCGCCATCTGTTGTTGACAATTGTAACTACTGTAATTTCGAAAGTTTGTCTGCCTGAAAATGTACTGTTGTCCCAAGCATATTGCAACAAACGGTGTATTTCTATCGCTGCTCGTTTAGTTTTTATTACCGTTTCAAATATACCGGTCATTTTTGAAACACCCTGTGTAATATATATATATATATATATATATCCGTAAAAGTTTGACAAATGGTAGC
The DNA here is from genome assembly GCF_023864275.1 of Schistocerca cancellata. Lineage (NCBI taxonomy): Eukaryota > Metazoa > Arthropoda > Insecta > Orthoptera > Acrididae > Schistocerca > Schistocerca cancellata. The sequence goes on along the minus strand of NC_064629.1, from coordinate 777,444,178 downwards.
ACCCCCTTGCATGCTGGTGAAGGTGATGCACTGTGGTATGGCTACAATGAAAGACGCCGCTAAAAGCGTTGCGGAACTCTTCTGATCCATGACCATTCAACCGCCGCCCAGTCATGGTGAGTGTTCCGAGATGGTTTTGCGGCTAACGTCACACACGGCAATTTTTTTCCCGTTCGATGATATTCGCGGTTGAAACAGTCGCCGAAGGGTGCCACATTTGAAACTATTGTAATCGAGGCAAATGAAGCGGCCCGAAAATAAAAATCGGGTATCACACTTGCGACAAAAATCTGTGGTTTGTGTAGCGTAGTACAGCCAGCCGAGTGGGCAAACCTTGCAAGATGAGCTGTCATTCTAAACTAAAACATGTAGGTGCAGGAACGTACATGTTTTTCATCGGTGTAGAAGACGTGACTGCCTACTAAAATGATTAGATTCATCCAGTATTTGTGAATCGCCCAAGTGAAGGGAAGTATATGTTATTACACAAGAAACTTGAGGTTTTTGTGGTAAAATTCTTTGATTACTAGCGTATGTTTGTAGCAGCTTTCGATTTACTGTTGTCTAATATTAAAACTAACTCACATAAAAAGAAACTTAAGCAATGTGATTGTGTCGGTGCAGCAGTAAAACAATGAGATAAGTAAAACACTGAGGTAAGATTTTGTTATTAAATAGTGTGAGTAATTCATTAACATAAACAAGAACTAGGTTGTAATTAACGAGTTTATGTTAAAAGATCACTTCTAATATTCTTCAGACAACTATATACACTTTTGAGATACAACGATACACAGAGGAAACGAAGCAGTATGGTACACTGTATCGCAACTGGCGAAGCAAGCAGGGCGGCGACGCAAACGAAAAGCGCCCATTTAAAAAAAATAACGAGACAGAGAGAGAGAGAGAGAGAGAGAGAGAGAGAGAGAGAGAGAGAGAGAGAGAGAGAGGCAGGCCCTGACCCATTTCACAGCGACAATCGCGGGCGGCAACTTCACTGTTCACTGAGTGAGAAATTCCAGCACAGTGTGGCACTTTCCGTTTGAATCAGTTGGTTCTGATCCTTCGTCGACAAGAATCGTTTAACTTCATTGAGTAAATCGCCTAGTGTGGCATTAGCTTAAGGGTGCACACTTAATTATTACGAGGGTCTAACCTGGAGCAGGGACGTTACACAAGCACAAATAGGTTTGTCGTTGGGTGACTTGGAGCACCACTTAAGCTTCTGTAAACCAATAAATGTTCCTCAAACTAGTATGACAATTCAGGAGGAATAGGATGCTGCATCACCTTCCCGAAGGTACCATCATCTGCAGACTTATATATGAATGTATATGGTCAGACAGTCTGCTTCTGTATCATTTGACATAACGGTAGATGTACCAGGGGCCTCATTTAAATTGCCACTTGATAATATCTCAACCAGCTGCCTGAACAATGTGCCGTTGGCAACTAGGATGCATTGATTCGTCCAATTTTTGAAGTATCCATAACCTAGCCATCAGTGTATGCCAACTTATCAGTCCAGGTGCTCTTTTATCATGCTTTAAAGTGTGCCATGGAGGTAGTCCTGTCCTGCACCCTGTGACATAATATGTAGTGAGGAAGTGGTTCTGGTTCGTACAGTGCTTGTTGTTCCTTGTTAGGCAACTGAATTGGCGAGTGATTTGCTGCACTACAATTCATCTAATCACTGTCGCAATCTAAGATAGTAGATGCCGACCACTTTCATCAACACTTTGCTGTCCACTGCAGTTGACTCTAGTGGTGAGCTTTTCTTTAAATCAAAATTCACATGTTTCACTCCAGGGCGACAGCACATGAAAATCCCTGCCCTTGCACAACCACAAAGATGGAGTATCCCATACATCAGGATACCAGGATATGACTGCATCCAAAATATGTATTGATGCCGTGCATCTTGCCCGTCTTGCAAACGCCTCTTGTGCTGATGGCTAGTACAAGATCTGACTATATCACAGCGAACTATTTGATCTACAATGCCAAGATATATATATATATATATCACACATCCATCTTCGATTGAGTTACTCATGAGAGTATTGAGTGTACACAGGGTGTCCCAAAGAACACAGATGAACTTCAGGGAGAGGTTTCTTATACAGAAACAAGTAAAAGATATCCAACATCGACTCTCAAATGCATAACTTAAGAGGTATAAGCACTTGTCAGATTAGGTTGGAGATTAGATAGGCCAGCAGTTGTGCCCGTGCGGTTCTAGGCGCTTCAGTCTGGAACCAAGTGACCACTATGGTCGCAGGTTCGAATACTGCCTCGGGCATGGATGTGTGCGATGTCCTTAGGTTAGCTAGGTTTAAGTAGTTGTAAGTTCTAGGGGACTGATGACCACAGATGTGGTCCCATAGTGCTCAGAGCCATGTTTTAGAGATTAGATATACTTTTCGTTCCAACTGTTCCATAGTGAGGAGATCCTTCGTGACGCAGAACATGCCAGAAGAACAAGAATACACAATAAATATTTACAATGAAAAACAAATATACTATTGTACCTTCCACTGATCCAAAGTGGAATGATCGCCATGTATATGGAATAATTCAAAAAATTTTTGAACATATTTTCATTTATAAGGTAATAAACACTGAACAGAAGAATCATTTTACAACACTTATTTTCAATGATTGTATTACTCTGAATTTGCACATAAGTCAGAATGCATTAAGTAGGAATGGCCGTCAATAAATCTTTAAGGAGCCTTTTAAACTGAAATTTATTGGTAGCTGAAAATGTGTGTTGTGGGGTAACGGACACCTTTATGGTGACTTTAAATAGCTGTGAATATTATTCTTATTTCTAGTATTGACACCCAGAACGGAGCTGTTGGTTTGAGAAAAGAGATATATTTTTCATGACAAATGTCATTAGGCAATAAATACACTGACTGAAAAAAGACGCAACACCAGGGAGGAGTTGTGCAGCATATGCGAAAGTTGGTAGCTGTGTTTTAGCTTCTGAAAAATGACATCTATTCAAATTTCGCACCAGTGGCATAACAGTCGCGATAATAGCGCCACTATCAGGGTGAAAATCATGTTTCTTTAGATAACGCTATAACCTCGTGAGCGTTACTTCCATTTGAGACTGGACGTGGTGAGTTGATGTTAGTCAAGAAAGCCCTCAAGGTGACAAAGGCGCCATTATCAACAGCTCATTGAGTTTGAATGAGGTCATAATGACACAATTACGAGAACCTGGGTGTTCCTTCTGCAATATTTCAGAACGACTTAGTAGGAATGTATCATCTGTATGTAACATTACCGAGAGGGAAGCCCATCGTGTTCGGCGTATTGCTCTGGCGCATCTTACTGCATCTGCAGCAGCAATTTGAGCAGCAGTTGGGTCCACAGTGGCACAACGAACTGTTACAGATCGGTTACTTTAAGGACAGCTTCGAGCCAGATGAGATGCCCTGTAGCGTGCCTTCCACTTACCCCAAACCACCGCCATTTGCGACTTCAGTGGTGTCAAGCGAGAGTTCACTGGATGGCAGGATGGAGGTCTGTTGTTTTTTTTTTTCTGATGAAAGCTGATTCTGGCTCGATGCCAGTGCTGGCTGTGTGTTGGTTCTCAGGCGCTGCAGTCATGGACTGTGCGGCTGGTCCCGGCGGAGGTTCGAGTCTTTCCTTGGGCATGGGTGTGTGTGTTTGTCCTTAGGATAATTTAGGTTAAGTAGTGTGTAAGCTTAGGGACTGATGTCCTTAGCAGTTATGTCCCATAAGATTTCACACCTCATTTTTGTATGACAGCAGGAGCACTCTCGTGGTCATCTCATACACTCTGACCGCAAATTTACAGACAATCCGTTGATTTGACTTTTTGAGCTTCCATTCATGAATTACATTACAGGGGGCGTTTTCCAACAGGACAACGCTCGGCCACACAGCTGTAGTAACCCAAAATGCTCTACAGTGTGTCGATAAGTTACATTGGCCTGCTCACTCACCAGCTCGGTCTCCAATGGCGCACATATGGGACGTCGTCGAACGACAACTCTAACGTTATTCACAACCAGCAGTAACGGCCCCTGTATTGACCGACATAGTGCAACAGGCGTGTAACTCCACCCCGCAAACTAACATCTAGCACCTATAAAACACGATTCATGCACATTTGCATGCTTCCATTCAAAATGCTTCTGGTTGCACAGGTTTTTCATGCTGTAGCATTTCACATTTGCAATGGATTATCTCGCGCTTACATTAACCTACGATCATGCATTGTTAATCACTTAAATATGATACCTAGACAAATGCATTCCAGAAATTTTATTACTCTATATTAATTGTGTTTTGGTCTTGCGATTTTTTTTCCGTCAGTGTATTTTGCGAAGCAGCAGTTTATATCCCCAGTTTCCTAAACAGGCCTCTGCAGGATGTTCTCGGTTTCACACAACAAATAATTCTTATTACCCGTTTCGTTTTAGTACCTGGAGAAGTTTAGCTTGACTTGGTGAGTACCCCCATGGAAGAATCCCATACATTATGGATGAGAGAAGCATAGCAGGTCAGCTTTTCACCTTTTATATCTTCTATGTCTGACAACATTTGCATTGCAAACAGAGATTTGTTTAGACACTTTAGCGGTTCTGTAGAGTGCTGCTCCCAGTTGGATTTATTATTAAGCTGTAATCCGAAGAATTTAACACCTTCCACTACTTCTATATGTCATCACATTTTAGGCATGTCCTGGTGGAAAACCTCTTACAAGTTCGGAATTGCATGTAGGGTGTATTTTCAAAGTTTGCTGACAAAGAATTGGTTGGTTTGGTTTGTGGGATTAAAGGGACCAGACTGGTATGGTCATCGGTCCCTTTTTCTAAATACTAAAACAACCACAGAGAATAAAAAACGGACAACAGAATAGATGACAGACGATACAGAACAAGAGAAACTTAGACAAACACCACACAAGACGAACTAAAATCACACAGAGTGTGATGATGGTTGGCCGACCATAGAAACAAAAAAGGAAAAGCCAACCACCTAGAAACACATTAAAAAAAAACACACTAAAATCGTAGGCCATGGGCCAGAATCAACACAAAATGACAAACACTTACATTAAGCGATAAAAGCCCCCTGCCCGAATAAAACGCAAAACTAAGTTCGCTATGGCAGAGTCGCCAGTTAAAAGGGCAGGGAGCGTATCAGGCAGCGCAAGCGTCTGCCTGAGCACAGGTAAAAGGGCGCACTCCAACAGAATATGGACCACCGTCAAGGCTGCCCCACAACGACAAAGAGGTGGGTCCTCACGACACAGTAAATAACTGTGTGTCAGTCGGGTGTGGCCAATGCAGAGCCGACAAAGGATGACTGAGTCCCTGCGGTTAGCTCGCATGGAAGACCGCCACACAGTCGTCGTCTCCTTTATGGCACGGAGTTTATTGGGCATTATCCGAACGCGCCATGCAGCGTCCCAATGCGCAAAAACTTTTCGGCGGAGGACTGCTCGCAAATCAGTCTCTGGGAGGCCAATCTCCAGAGATGGCCTGGTGGCCTCTTTCGCCAGGCGGTCAACACTTTCATTGCCGGTATCCCAACATGGCCTGAGGCCCAAACAAAGACCACAGAGCGGCCGCAACGGGCAAGAATATGCAGGGACTCCTGGATAGCCATCACCAGACGAGAACGAGGGAAACACTGGTCGAGAGCTCGTAAACCGCTCAGGGAATCGCTACAGATAACGAAGGACTCAACTGAGCAGGAGTGGATATACTCTAGGGAACGAAAGATGGCGACCAGCTCAGCAGTGAAAACGCTGCAGCCAGCCGGCAATGAACGTTGTTTGGAATGGTCCCCTAGAGTTAGAGCAAAACCAACACGACCAGCAACCATCGAACCGTCAGTGTAAACAATGCCAGAGCCCTGATACGAGGATGGAGTAAAAGCGGCGTCGGAAGGCCACCGAAGGGACTGAGGCCTTCCGGCCCTGTGCCAAGTCGAGCCGAAGGCAAGGGCGGGACACACACAACGGGGGTGTACGCAGAGGGGCCCGGAAAGGAGGTGGAGCTGGGAAAAGCCCAAGCCCGGAGAGAGGCTCTCGGATGCGGACTGCAATCGTGCAACCCGATCGGGGCCGACGTTCTGGGAGATGGACGACTGACTGCGGGAACAGAAGACGATAATTTGGGTGCCCCAGGAAGCTACAAACATGGGCAGCATAAGCAGCCAGCAAACGTTGGCGCCGTAACTGCAGTGGAGGGACACCTGCCTCCACTAGTATGCCGTCCACAGGGCTGGTACGGAAAGCACCAGTGGCAAGGCGTATCCCGCTGTGGAGGATTGGGTCCAGCACCCGCAACGCACACGGGGATGCTGAGCTATAAGCGAGGCTCCCATAATCCAGACGGGACTGGATTAACGCATGGTAGAGCCGTAACAGGGTAGATCGGTCGGCGCCCCAGCTGGTGTGGCTCAAGCATCGCAGAGCATTTAGATGCCGCCAACACTTCTGTTTAAGCTGCCGAATATGAGGCAGCCAAGTCAACCGGGCATCAAAAACTACACCCAAAAACCTGTGTGTCTCCACCACAGCAAGAAGTTCGCCGTCAAGATAAAGCCGCGGCTCCGGGTGAACAGTGCGTCGCCGGCAGAAATGCATAACGCAGGTCTTGGCTGCCAAAAACTGGAACCCATGAGCTACAGCCCTAGACTGCGCCTTACAGATAGCGCCCTGTAGCTGATGTTCAGCAGCTGCAATGCCAATAGAGCTGTAGTAAAGGCAGAAGTCATCAGCATACCGGGATGCGGAGACAGAATTTCCCACCGCTTCAGCGAGCCCGTTTATTGCAATTAAAAAGAGGTAGACACTGAGGACAGATCCCTGTGGTACCCCGTTCTCCTGGACTCGGGAGGGAACTATGGGAGGCCGCGACTTGCACGCGGAAGGTACGATACGGCAGAAAATTTCGGATAAAGATCGGCAGAGGGCCCCGAAGACCCCATCCATGAAGCGTAGAAAGGATGTGGTGACGCCATGTCGTATCGTACGCTTTGGCGGATATGGCGGCAGGCCCGCGCACGCAGCCGTTTGAAGGTGATCAGGTGTTCAATGCAGGGATGTCGCTTGTGACGCTGTAGCGCCCGCCGGCGATCTTTAATCGCTTCAGCGATCTCAGGCGACCACCAAGGCACAGTCCTCCGCCGAGGGGACCCAGAAGAACGGGGAATGGCCGATTCTGAGGCAGTAACGATGCTGGTGGTGACTGACTGAACCACCGCATCAATGTCGTCATTAGATAGAGGCTCAATAGCGGCAATGGAGGAGAACAAGTCCCAGTCAGCCTTATTCATAGCCCATCTGCTGGGGCGCCCAGAAGAGGGATGCCATGGCAGTGACAGAAAGATCGGAAAGTGGTCACTACCACACAGGTCGTCATGCACACTCCATTGGACAGACGGTAAGAGGCTAGGGCTGCAGATCGAAAGGTCAATGGCGGAGTATGTGCCATGCGCCACACTGAAGTGTGCGAAGGCACCATCATTTAAAATCGAAAGATCGAGCTGCGCCAATAAATGCTCGACGGTGGCGCTTCGACCTGTTGCCACTGACCGACCCCACAGAGGGTTATGGGCATTGAAGTCGCCCAGTAACAAGAAAGGTGGTGGCAATTGGGCTATCAGCGCAGCCAGGATATGCTGCGCAACATCACCATCCGGTGGAAGGTAAAGACTGCAGACGGTAACAGCCTGTGGCGTCCTCACCCAAACAGCAACAGCCTCTAAAGCTGTCTGTAGAGGGACAGACTCGCTGTGAAGAGAGTTAAGGACATAGATGCAGACGCCGCCAGACACCCTTTCATAAGCTGCCCGGTTCTTATAATAACCCCGATAGCCACGGAGGGCGGGGGTTCGCATTGCGTGAAACCAAGTTTCCTGAAGAGCAATGCAGAAGAAAGGGTGAAGGCTGATAAGTTGTCGGAGCTCAGCTAGATGGTGGAAGAAACCGCTGCAGTTCCACTGGAGGATGATATTGTCCATGTCTGAGAAAGGCGTGACGGGACTTGGAAGGCAGATTACGCCGCTGGGTCACCTGCTGCCTCCAAGTGAACACCTGTGCTAGTGCTATCCATTGTGTCTGAGGGACCGGCGAAATTGAGGTCCTCAGCGGACGCCAGAATCTCCACCTCATTCTCAGACGCAGAGTGGGAGGGTTGCGGTGGGGTGGGTGCCACCGCGAGTTCCTTGGGCTTAGAGCTCTTCTTCTTAGATTTCTCACGCTGCTCCTTGGGTTTCACTGGCTGGGAGGGCTTCACCGATTCAGTCTCGGGGACTGAGGAGGATCGCGAAGCCCTACGACCAGCCGATTGTAGGCACTTACGCCACTGTCGGTCGTCAGCCTTCCCGCTGGTGGAATCCTGGGAAGGGAGGGACCCAAGGGACCCCTTGCGAGCGTGAGAAGAAGCCGAAGAAGTTGGAAACTTCTCCGGCTTAGAAGCAGGAATGGACGTCCCCGATGGGTGGTATGGTGTTGCTCCTGAGGTAGGTGGCGCAGGAGCAACCCGGTGGGTAGAGCCCCCCACTGGCAAGGGGGCAGGAGGAGTTTTACTACTCGTTGAGCCGGCCGGAATTCGCGAAACTGATGGGGCTAGCACAGGAGTCGTAGCAGCGGCGTAGGAAGATGTCAGCCTCACAGGATGTAATCAGTCGTACTTCCTTTTGGCCTCAGTATAGGTCAGTCGGTCCAGGGTCTTGTATTCCATGATTTTGCGTTCTTTCTGCAAGATTCTGCAGTCTGGCGAGCAAGGTGAATGAGGCTCTCCACAGTTAACACAGATGGGATGCGGGGCACATGGCGTATCGGGATGAGATGAGCGTCCGCAATCTCGACATGTGAGGCTGGAAGTACAGCGGGAAGACATATGGCCGAACTTCCAACACTTAAAGCACCGCATCGGGGGAGGGATATAAGGCTTGACATCACAACGGTAGACCATCACCTTGACCTTCTCTGGTAATGTATCACCCTCGAAGGCCAGGATGAAGGCACCGGTAGCAACTTGATTGTCCCTTGGACCCCGATGAACCCGCCGGACGAAATGAACACCTCTACGCTCGTAGTTGGCGCGCAGCTCGTCATCAGACTGCAGAAGAAGGCCCCTATGGAAAATAATAACCTGGACCATATTTAAACTCTTATGTGGCGTGATGGTAACGTTAACATCCCCCAATTTGTCACAAGCAAGTAACCTGCGTGACTGGGCAGAGGATGCCGTTTGTATCAGGACTGACCCAGAGCGCATTTTGAACAGGCCCTCCACCTTCCCAAACTTGTCCTCTAAATGAAGAACTGAGGATTTGTGGAGAGAAAAGACTCCCCATCAGATCTCATACATACTAGGAACCGGAGCGAATAACTGTCACTGCCATTCTGGGACTTACGCTCCTCCCACGGTGTGGCCAGAGAGAGGAACGTTTTCGGATCGTACTTCTGAGCATTATATTGAGCCCGAGAACGCTTAGAGACTGCTGGCGGCTGGCCGCCAGAGAGAGATGATGTACCACGCTTCATTGCGGGTCATCCGCCCTGATGCCACCTACTCCAACCAAGGGCCCTCCCCACGGGCGCCACCCAGCCTCAGCAAGAGCCACCTGGCAGGGTGGCCGTTGCCGGGAGTCCCGATACCCCAGTAGGATAGGCATCTACTCCTTGGCATACATGGGGAGTTAACGGCGCAGGCATCAGTAGAGCGATCCCTGTGTTGTCAGGGGGCTCAACCAACAGGGTACATGGCGGCCCCACCACAACGGACTGGCTACCGTGCTGGATGTTAGGTGACATGTGGTCCATTGTCGTCGTCAGTGCAGAAAGTGGCACTGCACAGCTCAAGGTGGAAAGTGCACACGGGAACTTACCCATGCCCAAAAGATGGAGAGCGGGCAGCATTGCAACGCAACGACAAATAAGGTGGCGAAAGGTCTGATCGCAAGATCGACACAATGCATCAAGTAAGGCGTCCTTCCCCAATCGGCTCGCTCTTCGGAAGAATTTTGAGATATGGAGGTCAAACCCAACAGGGGACCATCACATAAGGCCGGAACGTTTGAGACTCCTTTTAGTCGCCTCGTACGACAGGCAGGAATACCGCGGGCCTATTCTTACCCCCAAACCCGCAGGGGGGGACAAAGAATTGGCTAGGAACCATTTATTAATGTCCATGAAAATTCTAAGACTACAATTGATTTGCTATTTATTGCAATGCTGGTAACAACTGCAAACAAAATAAACTTGGCATCTGGCAATGTTACTGACGAAAGGGCCCTCAGTCGTTTGTTCTCGGATGGACAAGACGTTAACTGTATATTACCCTTCCTAAACTTTTGAGAATGCTTTCAAAAGTGAAACTTGACAATATTTCTTTCTCTCTTTTCTGAAACAAAGGCTTAGCTCCAGTCTATTTCGACCACTCACTATATGTTCCACTGATAAATGACTGGTTATTAGTTTAATATGTTACTAAACTCAGAAGCAGAACAACTTTACTGAAATTTTACCATATCCACTTGATTTTTTTTTTATTTTAAAGATTTTATGATGGACATTACTTCTGCTTGGGTAGCGAGGTTGATACGTTAGTGAAGTTGTGAGTGCTGTCTTTGTTTGGGATACTCCATGCCAACATCTACTGAACCTTTCAAACCCATCTTTTCAGTAACAGTTGTGAAATTTCTGTTAAAAAGCTTTTCAACACTGCAACCATCTGTTACCAATATATCGTTCACTCTTAATGCTATTTACCCCTCTTCATGTGCTTCTAGGCACTTCAGTCCGGAACAGCGCGACTGCTACAGTCGCAGGTTCGAATCCTGCCTCGGGCATGGATGTGTGTGATGTCATTACGTTAGTTAGGTTTAAGTAGTTCTAAGTTCTAGGGGACTGGTGACCTCAGATGTTAAGTCCCATAGTGCTCAGAGCCATCTGAACCACCCCTCTTCATGTCTGGCTCTACCAGTCTCCTCCTTCACTATATTCCAAATGTCTTTATTTCGAGATGTTACACAGTATCTAAGACGAATTACTAAAGAAATAAATATATCTTTATTTCGATATCTGGTGTAATCATCTTGTCCTTGTAGTGTATTTCCTTTGATGTCCGTATTACTAGCTTTAATATTTTGCAGAATGTCTTAACGTGCAACAGAATGAGCACATCCACATGAGAACAGTTTCTGACTAACAAATGAAGTTTCCTTTTTGTTTTATGTGATACATTTATTTCTTTAGTAATTCGTCTTAGATACTGTGTAACACCTCTTCTACTGCAAAGTCTTTGCTTTCCATATTTTGGGAGGAGGTCTAGTAAAGATCCATACTTTAAGAGCTATGAGCACGTTTTCATCTTCACTAGAGTGAAACATCCCTTCTACTGAACAATGCTCATGGCTCTAAAGGTATGCATTTTAGAGCCATTGTTTATTAGTCTTTTTTTTCTTAGGAACCTGTTCCCAAATATCGTCAGTGTGTTTTTGGGACACCTTCTGTATCACAGACAATTTTTAAATTACGTCTACTGATGTGAAAGATGTAGCAGTGCTTATGTGTAATGACTACTCGATACCATAAAACAGATAAACGTTTAACATACTTACTTACAAGCTGGCAAAAGGAAATATGACACCAGTTTACACACGCGTGTATGAAAAGCCTGTACATATTGTGGATGCTTCATCTGAATTACAGGGTCTCTGTATATAACAAATATCCTATGCTGTATCTGTCTTTGAATATTCAACAGTACGCCTGAAACCTATAGGCTCAAACTTATAAAGAGGGTATAGGATCCTAACTTGAGTATTTTTAGGTAAGAAACAAACGGGAATGAATGTTTTTTGTTGACATAGGCATCATACATTTCATAACAATATCTTGAGCTCACAACAACTCTTCGAAGTGATAAACGGCGGTCTAAATGTATGATTACAACATAGTCCACAACAAAACTGAACTCTTGGTTGAAAACTATTTGGCCCAAGTGCTTTCATACGTTTAGTATTTGGTTACAACTGCTGCTACAACAGCGCTCTCTAGGAGGTATGCTTCAAAAATGGATATTTCGCAGGCCGGTACAATACCATAATTCAAATTCTATTATGTAAAATATTCTTATTCGGGAAACGTGGCCCAGTCTCTGTAGCTTCAACGACCAAATACCTCGTCAATTTTTTTCACACTGTAAAATTCTTGCAGTTTTGATGATGCTTATTGTGGTTGTCTGCACATGTTTGGTTTTCTGGGCTCTAAACCTAGCTGCACCATATATTAAATGCAAGTTCCATCTTTGATAATTAGTCATGAACTGTTAATAGAGGCAAACTCCATCATGGACCCATGACATGATTATGTACTATTTTTTAATGTAGCACCTCCAACGTCAATGCGGCAGGCACGAATTTGTAATGAAACAAAGAAGTGACTCAAACACACCTCATAACCACTGAAATTGCTTTTGCTGACCAAAGGTTCTATATATCGAAAGTTTTAGTTGCCGACTATCAACTACCTGTATGGTTTTGACACGAAACGCAAATTTATGGACGCAATGATTTATTCGTAACATGCCAAATCAAAAATGTGCCCAGTGAACAAAGACCAACACAGGTTTAGGGAATAAAATTGTGTAGTCGTAAATTTTTGCGCAATGTTAGCAGGAAATGTCCTGAACATATTAAAAATCCTGACCAGTGAGGTGTGACCGTTGGGGTGGAAGGTGTTCAAAGGTCACTTTATGTTTTTCTCGAATAACTCGAAAACCGCGGCTTTTGGCGAAAATATTTCACAGAACAAAATTAAACTACACTAAATTTATACATTTTTTTTTCTCTAGGACTAGTTTCGCCGGATGGAAAAATCGTAGATTAAAGTTTTGTTTTAACAGTATAAAATTAATGGTTAAAAACAAATATTAAATGTGTATATAGCTTTTAAGAGTAGTCGAGCCGTTTTAATGGATAAGTTATGTTCTGGGGGAGTAACAGGGTTAAGGAGGGGATATATGGAGTAGAAGCACAACGTTCGCCCAATTGTGTTCATGCACTTCCCTCCTCAAACAGTCTGCAAACTCAGGATCGAACAGCTGATTTTCCACTCTATCTATACCACTACACCACAAGAAGCAACTGCAGGGTATCTTGCAAAGTTATGCCGACCCTCCACGTCACGCCTTACGAATCACTGGTGTAACAATACACAGATATGCCTACAGCATGTTTATTTTCCATAAAATGCGTTAACTCTACATGAAATGCCGTTATGATTTACTATAGTTCAATTCTTTAATCTTGGCGGCTCGCGCATACCCGCCCAGACGCGGGAGATTGCTGCGTTGCCAGTTGCACACGACGCACGCGCCAATAGAAGCAGCGCCATAGTATAGCATAGTTCGCAAGCTTACGTGTAGGGGGGAGCGCGCAGTTCATGAAGTAAAGCCACCACGGCCGCATTAACTCTTTCGCTGCTGCAAAGACGTGCTCCCTGCATTCCGCGCTGTGCGCGATTTTGTCACTGCACTGCTCGCCTGTGCAGACACATCGTGTTCCGACTGCTTTGACACTCTTATCAATCGATTCCACAAAAACTATTTGGCCCAAAAATTAGATTTTTACACATCTTCTTGACTGATACCTTCCACCCATAAATGACTTAATTTTGTTTCGATGTTCAACGCAGTTGTTATGCAGCATTAAATATAGTAAACCATTGCACGAAATTTTGAAGAGTTTGCAGAGGTAAAAGTCCATAGAGTATACTTTCCGTATGGTCGATTTTAGTTGCCACAATGTTGAGAATGAAATGTGGACAAGATACCTAAATTTCATATAAAATTTACTGTATAACAATATCTCATTTAATTTAAGTACAACATAGGTGTCATATGTAATATTGAGAAATATTCCATCTTTCGCGACTGTAACAAAAGTTTTATTTACACTGAGCACGTTTGGCTTTATTTTAAAGCACTTCAATCAATCAAAAGGAAGTAGACAAAATACATTAAACAAAACTGTGGACTTACAAAAACATTAGGACTTGAATGTACCGTCTATCAGTGAAGTGCTCTGAGCTATGTCAAATATAATTTTTGTGTGTGGCACACACAAACATCACTTATTTGCTAAAACACTGATCTGCCAACACAAACGTTGAATATTGTATTACCGCAGCACAAAACTACGAAAGGTGACTTGGCAATGGCGGAGACAAAATACTGTCCACTGAAGATGCTTCAAAAGAGAGAAACGCGTCTGGTCTAAATAAGTCCCTTATTACAGTTGCAGAAGAGGAATATATTTCAGTACCATTGGTAAAACTGCGACTGTGGAACAAAAACAAGAAAGAGAACATGAGTACCATTGTGTATGTGCCATACCTTTCCTTGATTGAAGTGTCCGGTGTAAATAATACTTTTATTACAGTCGCGAAAGACGGAATATTTCTCAATATTACATACAACACCTATGTCGTACTTAAATTAAATGAGATATTGTTATACAGTAAATTTTATATGAAATTTAGGTATCTTGTCCACATTTCATTCTCAACATTGTGGCAACTAAAATCGAACATACGGAAAGTATACGCTATGGACTTCTACCTCTGCAAACTCTTCAAAATTTCGTGCAATGGTTTACTACATTTAATGCTGCATAATAACTGCGTTGAACATCGAAACAAAATTAAGTCATTTATGGGGGGTAGGTATCAGTCAAGAAGACGTGTAAAAATCAAATTTTTAGGCCAAATAGTTTTTGTGAAATCGAATGATAAGTGTGTCAAAGCAGTGGGAACACCATGTGTCTGCACAGCCGAGCAGTGCAGTGATGACAAAATCGCGCACAGCGCGGAATGCGGGGAGCACGTGTCTGCAGCAGCGAAAGGGTTAATGAAGAGACAAAGCACTAGAAATTTCAAAAAATTGCATTCAAACGAATATAATTCGTGATGTAAGGCACTTCGATATTGTTTTTAAATAATGAAAATAGTAAGCACCGCACGAGGTTTGAACACAGAATCTTTTACGTAGCAGACCACCACCTTAACCGTTACGCTAACGCACCTCGTCTACCTACCTAATGCCATGAGGACTATAACACGTCACGCAAATACTGACAAACACTGTTGGTATGACTATGAATTACTCACGCTTCGTCGAAGTACAATAGGAAATAAACAATTACCGCTGTTCTTTATTGCAAAAAAGCGGTTCGTGAGAGTGATACAAACACCTTTCCTTGCTATCGCGTCAATGAGGAGTCTTATTGCTTGTTTGGTTTAATTAATTCATAGAATATGAAGCAATTGGTATAAAGAATGCTTTTTCCAAACTTTCTATAAAAGAATGTCTGCTATCAAGACATTGCTTTTGTTCTATTACTTTATTTATGACTGAACGTTTCTAAAACTGAAGACACTCGTCCATGCTCTGCACTGCAGTCGAGATGTGACAACGTCGTTCTCTGTTCATTAGCTGACTGTGTTTTGTGACGTCAGATGCGCAGAACGAACCTAAACTCGGCCGCCAACATAAATGACGCGCACTTTAGTAACACTAACACAAGAAACTCATATGGGCAGAATCTATGTGTTTTAAAAAAAAAACAAAAAAAACAAAACAAAAAAAAACAAAACAAAAAACATAAAAAAACACAAAAAACAAAAAACAAAACACAAAAAACTGCACGCTGTTCTACATTGCCACAGGGAAAATTTATTCTTACTCATCCTGTGAGGTAGCTGTATTATTCTTCTGGGAAAGGTAACTTCTTCCCTCACTACTGCTCAATTTTCGGTTTACAGAAAATATATCATCCAAGTAGGTGTGAATGTGTCTTTTGTGAGTAAACAAAATAACTTCAGTGAGCTCATGTTTATATAGTGGAGTTATTTTCAGCTTATTGAGTGAGTGCTTATTTGCAGTTGTTAAGTGAACTATCATATAAAATAGTTCAACAACTGGAACTGAAGTGTCCGTGCCACGTTAACTTAGTGTCAATGTGTGCTCAGCAATGTCTATGTCACTGTCTCCAATATCACAGTCTGGAAACTTTTCACAGCATGATAGATATATAGTGCATCATCCCAGTCTCAGGTTTTTCAACATCTGAAGAGAAACAGAGGCTTAAATTGGATGCCTCTACAAAGTAAGTAGGTTACCTAGGTGTTATACAACTTCAGAGACTTCAACACAAGTCAATCCCATTCCATCAGACACATTCACACCCACTTGGATGATATATTGTGGATGTGTGGCAAGGGTCTCCTCTCAGTGCAGCCCACTCTACAAGTACCAGCAGTTCCTGAATGGAGAGTAGGTATGCAGCCTACCAGTAACAATGGTGAAAGAAGTGCGTTAACTTTCCGATCATTCATTAATTCACCACCAAGTTACAACAAAATTATCTGCCTTTACAACATGCTGTCAACGATAGACAGCAGCAATGCGTCATTTACCAGCCCAGTCCCTTTCCCAACAACACAATGAAGGTCACTGACTTCATCACACAAAATAAACACTTCTCAGATATTGTTTAAAGGAACTTATTTTACATCAAATCTCACTTAACAGCTGCAAAAAGTACACAGGGGATAAACTGAAAATGACTCCACTTCATGAAAACCAGCCCAGTAAAGCTATTTTGTCTTCTCATCTAAAAGAACTGGACGGGAAATGCTGGGGCTCTGTACTGAAAATCGAGCAGCACACATAGTGGGGAAAGTTGCCTTTCCCAGAAGAACACTACAGCTGTCATACAGGATGGCTAAAAATCAATTTTCCCTCTAGCAAAGCAGAACAGTGAGCAGAGATTTAAGCCAAGTTCACGCATGCAAAAAGTTTCCCCAAGTGAAATTCCCTAATATTTCCCTGATTTCCAGACATGTTTTAGCATTTTTCCCTGACAAATTCTGAGATCTCAGAAATATGTAAGGACTCCTGTATTTCTCCCCATGTGAGCAACGATCTTAAGTACTAAAATCAACAACTTTTGTAAAGAACTGTTTTTAGATGGAGAAAGCAAGCCAAATGGTTTGTGCATTTCGTTAAGACCACTGTTGTTTTATTTCAATAAAACGAAACACATCCGGTTACGAAAACACACATTTCCTTGGAGTTGCAAGACAGATTTAAAATACCTTCACTGTTTTCATAAAGAACACGAAAAAGTCTCTTCAAAGAAGTGTATAAGGCACGGAAGAATTGTGTAAACCGACACTATAGGTGACTGCCAACAAAATATTTGTTCTACCATGTTTGTTTTTGTTGGATATTACCCACTGTGTTATGTGCAATATTTTGCAGGTATTGTGCGATTTTACTTTGAAGAAATATATGAGTACATAGCATACAAAACCGCCCGCGATTGCCACAATTCTTTTCTTATCGTCCATACATATATGTACACTACTTTCGAAGCGCTAAAATGTACTACAATAAATAAAATGTGTATAAAATGTCGCACTGTACAATGTACTTGTGGTGTGAGAGTCTTAATTCCTGAAACCCATCGCCCGTGGCCTCTGGCGTGCCGAGGAGCCACGGAGTTCTGGCTCCACGGATAAACTAAGAAAATCCGCCGTATTACGCCACACATGGGCTGACCGGGCATGGAGACAGATCGGCGAGACTAGATCCGACGCGCAGGTCCTGCACATTAGGCTAGTTTCACACTAGGCGATTTTCTCCACTGAAGGTCAATGATTTTTGTCGCGCCAGAATTGGAACTCCACGTTGCAAACGGAAGGTGCCACACTGGGCTGTAATTGTCGCTCCATTAAGTTTCCGCGCGCGACTCTCGCTGTCGAATGGGTCTGGCCACAAGGATACTGCACTCATTTCTGTTTCGTCTGTGTGTGGCAATGTCCAAAAACTCTGTAGACATCGTTCCAAAGGATCATTTGGACAGTGAACTGACAATAATTGAGGTGGAGAAATATTCCTGTCTCTAAAACACAAAATCGCAAGATTATAATGAGCGTCTGCTGACGACAGAAGCATGGAAGAAGGTGTGTGCAGATGTTGTTGGGGGCTGAGAAGTGAAACTCGTTATCACTGGATGCACAAAATGTAATAGGTAAGAAGATAGAAGTGCATACTTGTATATAGGAGCATGCAAAGTTTCATAACAATCGGCACAACTTTTGGCTTTTGGCTACTAAAAAAGTAATTTATTCTTTTTCCTTCCCCCTCTAATAGTTTGACATACATACAAACCTGTTGCGCCAAAAGAATTTAATTGTCTTTGCATGATTAAATATGTTTTTAATAGGCACTTTCAGACTATTTTCAGTATTTAAAATGTCAAAAATAAATACTCTGAATTTGTACAAATTTTTCTTACTAATATCTTAAAGTAATATTACCTAAGGTTAAAAAAATAAGTTATGAGGATACAGTTGGAAAAAAATCGAAAACTTACGGTCTTATGGAGTAAGTTATTTCAAAAGTTAAAAGGAAAACTACAAAGAGTTGTTTGAAAGAACAAATAGTGTAACATGACAATGTGAACATGAAATGTATCAGCTATTAAGTACAGCTTATGACAAAAATGACATCCCCATCAGACGTCTAGTTATCTTTGCCGACAATGCATGCGATCACTTCCACAGAGCATAAGTAGTTGCAAAACGTATCTCTAATGTCACAACCACGGTTGCTACCTCGTTTTTCAACGTTTTCTATTGATTCCAGAGAACAAGTTAAATCTTCAAACCAATAGCTATCATGTTTCCGCACAAAGTTAAGCACCACGCAACAAGTTCTTATAATACTTTCAGCCATCTATGGCCCAGTGGAAAATTCTCATCCTATAGTTAAACACACTCATCGAGAATGTGAGTGATTTTCTAGCAAAAGACCGCAAGCAAGTGTTTATTAAGAGCAAAACCTTTGTCACCAATAAATACGAGAGGCACATTTTCATTGTTCGGTTCATTTGTCAAATATTTGGCGTCTGGAAAAGGTAACCTTCCATTATAAAGTGCTCTTCCGAAGTTAGTTCCTTTTATAATATTTGAATCATCATCGTGTCCATATCATCCTATATTAATGTATCGGAAGCAAGTCACAATTCGCAACTGCAATACGCACTACGGAATGAATCTGTTTATGATACAAAATTCACTTCCTCTATTCCAGGGCTTCACCAACCGCACGTGCTTACCGTCAATAGCACATATGCAATGAGGAAAATTTGGAAGTTTTCTCAAAATTCAGAGCCATTTCTTGTAAGTCCTTTTTCGTTAGCATTGGCAGTTCCACATTTCTCTGCATATATCTTCAATTATAGATGCAATAGTTGAGCGTCCTAGTATAAACTCATAGCGCAGAGACTTCATGGAGCATCACGTTCCAAGATACATGTTACAAATGAGTATAAAACACAATATTAGGTAAATGGAAATAAATTAATTTCAGCGAGCAGGTGAAAGAATAATTATTTTTAACATTCCTACAGGAAAAGTACAAAAACGGTGGAAAAACATGCCAGAAATACAGTGGAAGCCTGAAAGAATTACAAAAAAATAAAAACAGTGGCAGCGCAAAGGCTACAAAAAAAAAAAAAAATTACTACTATAGACGGATGTCTTTCCTGCAAAAAGGCCGGGAATTGAAGCAGTAAGTAAAAACTTTCTTCTGCAGTTTTGTAACAAATGTATTTACAATGGATATGGTAGTTAATTACCTACTCAACACAGACTTACTATATACTTATCACATCACACACATTTGCACAGTACAAAGTGACGTGGGTTTTTCCAAAAATGTTTCTTTTAATTTTAGGACCTCACAAAATATGAATGATGCCTCTATTCCTGAGGATGATGAAGCGGAAAAGCATCATGAAGACAGTGCACCGCCACCTAGCACTGCTGCTAAGCCTTCCTCTGCTAGAGCAAATAAAAGGAAACTTCAGAACCCATTTGAAAGAAAGTTGGTATGAGTATTGGCGCACAGTTCAACTTGTGCTGTACCACAAAAGGATCCTGTTGACTTGTTTTTGACCTTTCTTTTGCCTTACTTAAAAGTAATGACTACCGACGATAATCTAGACTTTCAAACCAAAACATTACAATTAACAAAATCTTACAGCCGAAAGACTGCAGAGAGCAGCACTGCTACTGACTACTCCATAAATACTGCGTCGTCAAGTACGTCGACATCGACAAGCACACAAAGCCCTAAACTTGAGAGTCCAATAACGTAGTATTCACCAAGATACAGGAATGCCGGATGAAGACTCGATCTTGTCATTTGAAGAATGTAAAAAGTGATTAGGCAGCACACATGAGCTTGTATGTAAACTCTTTCATTCTAACCTAGTTTATGTTAACGTTAAGTATATGTTCATGTCCATAAATTACTTTATTTAATTAAAAAAGTACCTCAATGTTACTGCAAGTTTTTCATCTGCACCAACCCAGTCATGTAACTTGGTATCCGTCTTTTGTAAGTTAGTTTCTATATTCGAGAGCAGTAAGTCGAAAGTTGCTACGAACATGTGGTAATAACCAATGAATTTCTCCCGAAAACTCCTAAGTTTCTTGTGCAACAAAAACTTTCCTTCACTTGGACGATTCATAATAATTGGATGAATCCATTTTCGTTACGGTTACGCCTTTAGCAGTGCCGAACCACATATAATACTACTGCAGCTAAATATTTCAGTTTTGAATGACAGGTCATCATGCATGGTGTTTCTGGTGGCTGGTTGCAACCCAACTGCAGGGACCACCGATTTTTATCGCTTGTGCGGTACACAGTTACGTCGGCGCGATTATAATCGCGTGAAGTGTGGCACCCTAGGCGACTTTTTCAGCCGCGATTATTATCGAGGGGAGAAAATCGCCTAGTGTGGCATTAGCCTTAGTGGGAAACGACGGGCTTCAGACGGACAGGCCCGATCCGTTAAGACATAACCGCAGAAATAGCCTGCTGTTTTCGTCTGTTGCGGAAATCCACTCGTGTGGTGTTTCACAGACATCATGTTGATGAAATGAGACCTCTGTTATCAATCCGTACGACAGATAACTTGCACAAATACTCTGAGAATGAATACTATTGACGATAAGTAGCAAATCACCGTGAAGATGATTGCTTAGCCACAGACAGGCACGTAGAAAAGACAATTACACTCTCACAACTAAATTTTCAGCTGTAGCTTTTGAGTGATTGTGTGAATGTATGTACTTTCGATTTGTGACAGACAACTCGTGCTCACATGGCCCGCATCTCGTGGTCGTGCGGTAGCGTTCTCGCTTCCCACGCCCGGGTTCGATTCCCGGCGGAGTCAGGGATTTTCTCTGCCTCTTGATGGCTGGGTGTTGTGTGCTGTCCTTAGGTTAGTTAGGTTTACGTAGTTCTAAGTTCTAGGGGACTGATGACCATAGATGTTAAGTCCCATAGTGCTCAGAGCCATTTGAACCATTTTTTTCGTGCTCACATGACCGCCGTCTCCGGTCGCTGCGTCAACAATCTCTGAGAATGAGATCCAAACAAATCACTCCTCACGCCTCCCTGCCACTCGTCCGCAGCTGCTAGGCTAATGGCAAGAAGTGGTCGCAGCACTGACTGCGAGCTGACGGGGAGTGATAGGAAGGAAAAAGGGGGGGGGGGGGGGCAGTAGGAATGTGAGACCACGGAAGCGGCGCGCACATACTGGACTACGCCCTGCCAGCGACAACGCATGGCATCTCAGTAAACAAACTATTTCATCTACTGAGACAAAAACGAGATTTTTTCCAGTGCTTTTATTTCGAAACTTCCCTGACACGTTTGAAAGTCCCTGGTATTTCCAGAATTTGTGGCAACCTTTAACTAATGCCACGTCACAGCTTGTGGCTTTCTGCAGAAGCACCGTGAGCTATCGTTCACACAGGACGACACAGATTCTATGTAATTTTACGACTTTCAACACAGCGTCAATTGAAATTATATGGGCTGGTATTGATGTTATAGTGCACGTTATGGCATTGGAGCTGCGACAAGAGTTAAATACAAGAAAGACGAAATCCAAATGTTAAATGCGAAAATAGATTTCACGCAGGGATAAATCAGGCTCCAAAAACACATTTATAGAAGAAATAACACAACTCGAAAATGCTGAATGCTATGGCAAATTAACATCTGTCGTGCATAAACAACATCTGCACACACGTCACTCTTCCAGAACTTTAGAATCTTATTGTTTTCGTTGATCTAGGTATCTCCAATAACATTTTTATTTCAGCAGCTTCCACATCAAACTCCAGGGCTGTTTCCCGCATAAAATCCACAATTTCTACAGTACTTGGTCCCACAAATCATGAAGTTTATCACACAGATTTCAGGAGCTGCTGAAGTGTACCTGCCGACCACTGTTTTGACTTTTTCATCAAAAAACGAAAACCCACTGAAATCGAATGGAGTACAGCAGCAATTACACCATAACTGCGACAGAGTGCTCATGTTTCTAAATACAGCCACCTGCGCGCAGTGGTGGAAGAAAAGTGGCGTAACGAAGTACAGCCAAGTTGAACTTGTGGCATGACAAAATCTCTCAAGTTCTGCCAATGAAAACTGGGAGTTCACACATGCAATTTCATTGCAGTTTCACCATAGCACACTTTTGTTGCATGTGTGAACTCGGCTTTACATAGATTCTGTCCATACGTGTTGCTTGTATTAGTGTTACTAGTAACTCATATCTGCATTCCGCCGGCTGAAGTGGCCGAGCGGTTCTAGGCGCTTCAGTCTGGAACCGCGCGACCGCCACGGAAACAGGTTCCAATTCTGCCTCGGGCATGGATGTGTGTGATGTCCTTAGGTTAGTTACGTTTAAGTTGTTCTAAGTTCTAGGGGGCTGATGACCTCAGATGTTAAGTCCCATAGTGCTTAGAGCCATTTGAATCATTTGAGCATCTGCATTCCATATAGTGTTAACGCATTTTGTGGAAAATAAACATACCCTAGGCATGTCTGCACATTATGTCACCAGTGGTTTGTAAGGCATGCTGTGGAGGTTGGTACGACTATGTGAGACACACTGTAGTTGCTTCTTGTGACATTAGTGGGGTACATAATGTCGAGAATCATGTGCTCGATATTCAGTTTACAGACCTATGAAGGAGAAAAGTGCACGAACACAACCCGGCGACCCTTGGGCTTCTACACCACACATCCCTCTGTTCCCTCCCTCCCTTCCTGCCCTGGTACCTTCAGCCTGTTACACCCCCAGAACAAAATTTATCCCGTAATACGCCTCTACTGCATTTAGATGTGGCACCCACTTAATATTTGTTTTTAGCACAATTCATGTAAAGAAACAATTTTATATCGCTAATACGAAATTTTTTATAACCTGCAATGTGCAAACTATTTGTCTTAGCGGATAAAATGGATACGGCCTGTTTTTTAGGAAATTTAATATAGTTCGAGTTAATACTGCGAAAAATTTTCGGTAGGAGCCGCTGTTTTCCGAGTAGAATATAAAAAATGACCTTTAAACGCCCCTCCATCCCAACATTCAAACCCCATTGGTCAGAATTTTTAGTATGTTGTTCACGATACTACCTCCTAGCACTATGAAAAAAAGTGAGAGTATACACATTTTTCCAATAATTTTCCTCTGTTGACTGGACTAAGAACACATGTAGATCCATACATCCATCACATACAGACAGAAGTTATTCCCATCACAGCAGAGCACCAATCCACTCTCTTTCATGACACTAGAGTGCATTAGAAAATTGCAGCGAAATGCAGGAAGATCTGCAGCGGATAGGCACTTGGTGCAGGGAGTGGCAACTGACCCTTAACATAGACAAATGTAATGTATTGCGAATACATAGGAAGAAGGATCCTTTATTGTATGATTATATGACAGCGGAACAAACACTGGTAGCAGTTACTTCTGTAAAATATCTGGGGGTATGCGTACGGAACGATTTGAAGTGGAATGATCATATAAAATAAATTGTTGGTAAGGCGGGTGCCAGGTCGAGATTCATTGGGAGAGTCCTTAGAAAATGTAGTCCATCAACAAAGGAGTTGGCTTACATAACACTCGTTCGACCTATACTTGAGTATTGCTCATCAGTATGGTATCCGTACCAGGTCGGGTTGACGGAGGAGATCCAAAGAAGAGCGGCGCGTTTCGTCACAGGGTTATTTGGTAAGCGTGACAGCGTTACGGAAATGTTTAGCAAACTCAAGTGGCAGACTCTGCAAGAGAGGCGCTCTGCATCGCGGTGTAGTTTGCTGGCCAGGTTTCGAAAGGGTGCGTTTCTGGATGAGGTATCGAATATATTGCTTCCCCCTACTTATACCTCCTGAGGAGATCACGAATGTAAAATTAGAGAGATTCGAGCGCGCACGGAGGCTTTCTGGCACTCGTTTTTCCAGCAAACCATACACAACTGGAACAGGAAAGGGAGGTAACGACAGTGGCACGTAAAGTGCCCTCAGCCACACACCGTTGGGTGGCTTGCGGAGTATAAATGTAGATGTAGAGTGGCGTTATGTCAGTGGTAGCCTGGCCACAGGCACACGTGATCTGAATCTTGCTGCAAGCATCCTGTTCCCAATGGTCGCTGATGACACAGCAGGTGCAACATATGAACATATTTTGTCCCTGGATGATCATCGGTCGGTCATAGCTGCTCGCACAATGCTTTGATCTTGGCGTGCGTCTGTACTATGTGGACGTCCAGACCATGGTCTACACGAGCCCAACATGTGCAGCAATCCGTCAACACATCCATCCAGCTTTCCGTAGGCCGACAATGCGCCCCACTGAAATGACTGAAGTTGTTTAACATCAGTATGCACGTGTTGGTGTGGCATAGTTGTACCCCAGAATGTATGCTGCAACCACTGTTCACCTCAACTCAGCACAGTTACTGCCTACAGAGCCCAAAACAGGGAAGCCTCGTGAGAACCATCTGATTGCCGATGACCATGAGAGAGAAATCACTAGCACTACAAACCCACCCAGTACGCACGTATTATGCCTTGGTGTCACGTAAGTCTGAGGTTGTTGCATTTTTTTCCTGCAATGTATGTTTTTCCAATAGCGCTTCAGCAAGCACTGTATGTAACCTATACAAAGAATCGATGTATTCTATGAGCATAAAAAGTTCTGCATTCATGCGGACTGCGCTGTGGACAACGGAAAGAAAGTGTTCGCAAGAATCAACTCAAACTTACTTAAAAAAACTGTACTCTTTTTCGTAGTATGGCTTCATTAATGTCAAAAGTGAGATGTACTGCTGACTTACATGAGGAAAAAAAAAAACTGAAGCCAGCTAGCGTTGAATGGAATAACGTACACATTCAACCGTGTTCATTAAAGTCACTCAACAACGCTAAGTTTATTTTCAGACAAACTAGTTTCAGAAATTGGTCGCTTCATTAAAAATGGCAGGTAGCCATTCCAGCAGACGAATTAAAGCAGCAGCTCTTTCATATTATGTCCTATGAATAAATGTTTCAAAACTCCCAGTAATTTCGAGAACCTCTCGAAAACGCGTCAGTATTAGTAAAATTTGTTCTTGTAAAATTACGAAAAGCTTTAGTTTTGGTGGGTAAAGATATACTTAAATAAATACCTCCTCCTCTGCAGCGGAAGTGCACTAAAAGAGCCAGCTCTTCAATTTTCTTTTGTACTTTATCGTTGGCGGAGACAGTTACCTTTTACTTCTTTTGTAAATCTGTTAGTTTTTTCCTATGCTTTTTATTCTGAATGACAGTTCGTTTTACCAGATGACCATAGCAAATATTACGTAACATATTTATATAAAATTAACAATGAAGTCCAAAAACCTTTTTAGAAGCGCGAAGGCGAAAGGCCAAAAAAAAAGATCGGATATGGCAGGACGCGAACCAACTGCTTTCCACTTCGTAACTCCATGCTTATAACCTCAGACCACGATTTTTTTTCACTCAGTTTTTTATGACAGAGGGTAGCTAAACCCTCTGACCGAACACGCTGAGCTACCGTGCCGGCATCACGATGAATATACGCAATTACGGCCTTTGTACTGCTAAGTTAGATTTTAAGGTTACATCTACACGTGACACCTGGGTGGTGCTAAGCAAGAAACAACGTTGGCCGCTAGACAATCCTCGTGATCTAGCACAACACATCACTACGGCTACTAATATCAACAACGGTGCTTTTACGAACCAGAGGCCTACATGTTTTGGAGCAAATAATACAATTTTATATGTCAACAGAATGCCAATATTTATTAGAACTCTGCTTGGAAAGTAATGCTGACATGATTGCTATCCACGGTACATATTATGCAAATAACGCAGACAGGGCTGGCGAAGCGTGGCTCCCGAGATATTCCCCTGTACTCTGAGGCTAGGCGCAAATTGAGACGCGTATAGCGCGACGCAGTGCAGCGCGCGTTTTTGTAACTTCACAGGTTCAAATGGGACCGCGCAAATTGCGACGCGACTGGGACGCGACACGCGCCTGCGCCAGGTCGCGCGGCGTTGTGGTCGAGGCACAGTTTCTCGCGCCGCGCGTGCCTCGCTAGCACCGTTGGAAATTTGTGGCGGGGAGCGGAAAAATAGCCCGGCCATATGCTCACACAGGAACGGCGCATATGAGCAGTGGTAGTATTGTTCAAATGTGTGTGAGATCTTATGGGACTTAACTGCTAAAGTCCTCAGTCCCTAAGCTTACACACTACTTAACCTACATTATCCTAAGGACAAACACACAGACCCTTCCCCGAGGGAGGCCTCGAACCTCCGCCGCGACCAGCTGCACAGTCCATGACTGCAGCGTCTTAGATCGCTCGA
Organism: Schistocerca cancellata; assembly: GCF_023864275.1. Lineage (NCBI taxonomy): Eukaryota > Metazoa > Arthropoda > Insecta > Orthoptera > Acrididae > Schistocerca > Schistocerca cancellata. The sequence goes on along the minus strand of NC_064629.1, from coordinate 777,417,353 downwards.
GTATTGCCCATACGATAAATTTTGCCTTACTGTGTACTAAATTTTATTGGCTTTGGGTAGTGTTTCGTTTTTCGCCATTTAAACGCTCCAGATTTCTTCGTTAGTACATTATACTTTTGCTATTTATATCTGTATAGTTTTGTTTTTCTTCTGTCAAGAAAAATGGATACTTCAGTAACTGATGAGCCATTGGCCGCTGGAACTGAATCATATACCTCCGCGATGTTTTCAGGTCGCGAGAAGGGACAGTAGGTAGTGAATAAGGAAGCAATGAATATTATAAAATCATGTGATTAAGAATCAAGGCAGGAAAGTAAAACAAGGTTATCTTCTCGCTGCCTAGTATGCTGGCGTATCTGTACGATCTGTTACAAAAATTTAGAAAGGGATAATCACAGTTGTGATCCCTTTGTGCTCCTGGTAAAAAGCGTCCAAGAAGTATAGAAGTCTCACTGTGATTACTCTGATATCGATGTAATAATGTTATATGACACACTGTATTACATGCATGTGAACATCACATTTCCACTACAAGCTAGAAACAGTCGAAATGCAGTCACAAATAACGATGTTTTAATTGGTTCGCCGTGATGAGAAAAAGCATTTCAATTGTTGCATGCACATTATCAGCATTAATAAACTAATTATACCACAGACTATACAAATGAAGAAAATGATCGTTATTATTACGAAAGTAGTAATATCCTAAAAGAGTGTTATGATTAGATATATTAAATTTGTTGAGATGTACAGATGACAATGGCAGATCTACTTTCATGACAATATTTTTCGAACTCCAACTCACAAGGCACACATGGCTAGCTTCTGCATTCCTGTCGCGCGCATTATCCTCCGCTGCTGACAATACCATTGTGTTGTGCGACAGATCAGTTGTATTTTTTCTAAGTAACAACTATTTTATTCGCGATCACACACTGTCAGTTTGTCAAGCCGCAGGTGAGTAACTAGTATCTGGCATATGCCTATCATTCCGCCTGAAGGAACGCTCGTCATTATTTTAATACTGCTCAGATCAAGAGAAGGAATAAAATCCTTTGGCAAGTTTCCATTCCAGTCGATCAGTGTTAAAAATACGATGGGTTAAGGGGATTCCACCAAAATTCCAACAGAATTGGCAATCTATTTTTGTGTGAGTTATTAACCTTTTCTCATTCGAAGAAGCATCACCGTTTGTGAGTAACGGCCACATTTCTCTTGGTGACTGTTTTAATTTTACTTCCTTTGTCACAGTGTAATTTGTCAAACTCATCTCACAGCAGCCACTGAGACAGAATTCCGAGACGGAGTGCCTCATTAAACAAGTAATTGGCAATCACAGAGCTCCAAAGCTTACGAAAAACCTCATAGTGTCGGTTTACAGTAACATAAAAGAAGAAATTTCATATTTATTTTCATACTAGAACTCTTGTTTCGCTAACTGTCGATAACTCTTAAAAAATTAGTCACTGGAGTGAAATAAATAAAAAGGGAAGTATAAGTACTGATATATCGCCATAGATAAGAAAGTTCCGTGTGTTTAAGAACTGGCAAAACACTCTCCTCTGTGTGCTATCATTCGCCAAACCTTTGTTTCTATGTCTCGAGCGGTTTAGGAGATATGAGAGATGTTGCGAGTATTTCATTCTCGCGGGCGTGGGATCGGCAGTGAGCGCGCTACATGGGATCCATTTTCTCGAGATCGGAGGCAAATATAGACCACCTCCTACCAAGTCTAAACAAAAATTCAGTATGTTACCTAAATTTCATACGCAGCAACATATGGTGTAATACGCACCAAACGCAAAATCATAGTGACCCCTAATTTTCATTGCAAACTTTTTGAGTTTTGCGTAATGCCTTACTAAAATGTGTACATCGCAATAAGAATGGTCATTAGCGAGGTGATGGGCACTTCGCCACGAAGCTGACACATAACGCTACAAGTAAGGCAAAAATCAAATATTTTCAGTGAATAGTTTCTGTAAAATCGTTTGAGAAAGATAACAGGTTGCGCGCGCTTCGGTTCTGTCAGCGCAGAGCGTCGCCAGTCGGCGCGTGCGAAGTGTGGTGTACGCGTAGCAATATGCGCTGGACCCGCGCGACTCGTGCGGCACGTGCGTGTAGCGCTGTAGTGTCGTGTGACGTCACACGTGCTATACGCGTCTCAATTTGCGCCTAGCCTCACGGTCTGGCCGCAGCCTTCTGTTCGTTTATCAGAAATCGAGTGGGGCAGCGTCTACGACTTCGAAGAGGTATCATTGTTTCGTTAATGGGATTACTCTAGGCGTCACGATTACTCTCCTTAATATTGCGCTATCATTTATGTTGTCATTGTGTTTATTACTGTGGTTGTCTAGTTTCGAATCTGGTTACTTCTATGGCTATTTTTCTATATAAAATGTCATGAGCAGTGGGAGATAAGTACTATGCTGTACACAGTTCCGAGGAAAACAATGTTTAATTTCTAAAAAATTAGTAAGTCAAAACTAAGGTGTTAACCTAGCTTGACATTTCTCTTCGCTCTAAGAAACAATTCACAGGCGGTACTATCATGACGAACGATGCCCTTTTGTCGATAACTTTGAAAAGAGGTACAAGAATTGCCTGAACCATAAAAAAGAGTTAAACTGCATTGTACATTGCATGCTTAAAATTAGCAAAAGCTAGGAAATGCTTCAGTGACTGCTTACTGTGAAATAATCTGCAACAGAAATGGCAAAAGCATTTTGTTTCGATTATGCTGCCGTACGATTTAAAATACCTACTTTGCCACTTAACACTGAATTCATTATATAGGACAGAACATAAAAACAAACAATAATTTTGGTATTAATAAAACGCTTCTGCTATATTTAGTCCTTTATTATTGGATCACTACCGGTTTTGCGGCACTGAAAGCCACATCTTCAGGCGAATATTTGTGTAACAATAAATCCAGAAGGAATAACGACCTTGAGATAGATACTGGCATTGTGAATTATTTTAAAAATATTAAAACCTTTTACATGAGAATATCAAAAATATTCGTATTCATGTAACAAACATTAGAGCGGAAAAGCTCGGAACTTCGTACCCACCATTCGTTGTCGTCCGAACAAAAGGCCGCTAAAATGCGGTATGTCATAGAACAAAACAGCCACATTCCAATATAGCGAATGCGTCCTAAACAAATCATACCATAGTGACCCATTGATAAGGTGAAAATAAAAACTTAAGCTCTAATTTTGGGCCAGAATGAAAAACCAAGAAGTGGCTGCCACAAAATGGAGGGATGTTCTACCTGGACCAGACCCGCCAAAAGTGCAAATGAACAGTTACAGCGCACATAGATAGTTGCGCTGTAACTGTTCATTTGCACTTCATTGTATGTATATATTTTTGACGCGAATTTTGCAGTTTCGGAGATACCATTTTGACTATCTGTTACCATGATTTGAAAATGGTTTCTGGCCCGAAACTTGTCATTGAGTAAATAAAAAAAGTGAATTTTGCAACTTAGGCTGGTTTTTCGTTGTACTGATTAACAGAAGTTGCTGACCAATTATTCCAGCATACTGAAAGTTTGTACTCATTTAAAAGAATATTTTCACTTTTGCACGCCACATCAATTAAATAGGACGAAGTACCACATTTATTCCATATCAAATTTTTGAATTAAGCAGTCGTGCAAGTGCACCAAAGGACATTGTGATACAGTTGATTTCCTTTGGTAAAAACAACACTCAACCTAAAATAATACTGCCACAAGTAAATCTTGTTACGTCCTTTCTCAAATCACAGCTCAAATTCACTGGGAAAGTGTTTAAATATAACTTTTGTACTGTGGCTATATGTGTTGTAATTCGAGTGCCACCATAGGAATTTGTTTCCATTCACAATTTCGAAGACAGAGATCTGACTAAGTGGAATCATATTTGTTGCATGTGGAAATCCATTTTTGTAGTGTACAGTATAGTGTACAAGTAATAACTTTTAGAATATTTTCGTGTACATAAATAAGTTCAACATAATATTTTCAAATATAGTTCAGTTCTGGATTGATTCGTTTAACATTTATTGGAGCACATGAATCATTGAGATCTAAAGCACTACACAGGTTTTTTGGTATGCTGACATGATCGCTTTGCTATAATTTCCACACGATTTACAGTCATGGGCCACGTTTCAGCACCATACATGACAACTGGTCTTATAATTTTTTTGTAAATGAGGATTTTGGTGATAGAAGCGAACTCCTAAGCATGGGTAATGTGGCAAAGTAGTATCTGTTACCTGCTGCTATTCTGGCTTTCACCTCACTGCCAATGTCATTTGTCTCAGTGATAGTTAACCCAAGGTACTTTAAGTCTCTCACCATTTCAAACTCCCTGTCAGCTATCCTGAGATTTGGTAGGTTTTGTTGGTTGGTCATTGCCATATACTTGGTCTTTTCGACATTGACTATCAGGCCAAGTTCCTTCGCACCTTTCTCCAGTTGATAGGCCTCACCTAGCACAGGGTTAGGGTAGGTACTGTAGGTACTGTAGTGAACGATTTAAGATTTAACTCTATCTGACTTATGACTTTTTCTTGGCAAAGGTTGAATAGCAATGAGAAGATATTGTCACTCTGTCTAAGTCCCTTCTTCACTTCCACTTCTCTGGAGATTTCGCCCTGTATTTTTACTTTACAGTTTGTTTTGCTGAGGGTCATCATAGAAAGTTTAATGAGCATTTTAGGTATTCCAGCCTCTTCCATTCACAAATTTTCACTAGTCAAAGTTGACCATACTTCATGGCAATACTATCAAGGATTAATGATTATACAATGCAGATTTCTGAGTTAAGCTGGACCTGAGGCCACTTTCTGCATTATTCTACAGTCAAATGGTTTACACAACAGGCCCTAAGTGTGGGTATTCATGTAACATGACTAGGGTCATTTAATTTGTTAAAGCTGGAGAAACTACATAAGGTTCCACTGTTGTGGGAATGCCCAGAAGTGTGAACAATAACAGATGTTCTGTAAGGAGTTTTATGGAAAGGCCGGAGTAGCAGAGGAATGTAACCATTAGTTTAAGCTGTTGAATGCCAGGTTGGATGGTTCCTTTTGGGAAATGATTCCAACATTGAATTACTACAGAAAATTGTTTAGTGTGTTGTGTGTATAAAAACAGAGGCTGGGCAAATGGTAATGGGTTCAGCTGAGGTAAGCATGATGGGTGCCTATGGACAAGGGAGAGATTAGCAAGAATGGGAGAGAGTGACTAAGTGGCAGGCACTTACAGGTAAAAACCAAGAGCGTCGCTAACAGCTGCAGATATCAGAAGCAAAGTGTTATTTGGAAATGCCAGAACTTTGAAGAGAACAAACATTCTAACAACTTAGAACGACACAAGAAACACTGATGCAGTAACCTTAAGGGTTATATGCGAGTCCAAGAAAGGTAATTTTATGTACACAAGCACTAACCATAATTACAAGCTTAACTAAACTACAGTGTAAACATGGGGAAGGACATCGAACAGAATAACCCCTTCAGCGTCCCAGAAGACTGTAACCATGACTTTACCGGCTGAGGGTATGGCTTTAAACTTTTTTTTGGTAGGGGAGTGGGTGTGGCGCCACTCCATTGATTGCCGTTTTGTTTCAGGTTCGAAGTGATGAACCCATGTTTCATCGCCTGTAACAATCTTTGACAAGAAATTGTCACCCTCAGCCACATGACGAGCAAGCAATTCCACACAGATGGTTCTCCTTTGCTCTTTATGGTGTTCGGTTAGACAATGAGGGACCCAGCGGGAACAAACCTTTGAATATCCCAACTGGTGAACAATTGTGACAGCACTACCAACAGAGATGTCAAGTTGAGCACTGAGTTGTTTGATGGTGATCCGTCGATCATCTCGAACGAGTGTGTTCGCACGCTCCGCCATTGCAGGAGTCACAGCTGTGCACGGCCGGCCCGCACGCAGGAGATCAGACAGTCTTGCTTGACCTTGCGGCGATGATGACACACGTTTTGCCCAACGACTCACCGTGCTTTTGTCCACTGCCAGATCACCGTAGACATTCTGCAAGCGCCTATGAATATCTGAGATTCCTTGGTTTTCCGCCAAAAGAAACTATCACTGCCCGTTGTTTGCAACGCACATCCGTTACAGACGCCATTTTAACAGCTCCGTACAGCGCTGCCACCTGTCTGAAGTCAATGAAACTATACGAGACGAAGCGGGAATGTTTGAAAATATTCCACAAGAAATTTCCGGTTTTTTCAACCAAAATTGACCGAGAAAAAAAATGTGTTGCATTACTTATTGAACTGCCCTCGTATTTGTACATCTCCTGAAGAAAGTCTTTAGTGGTGAATCACTCCATCTGAAGTTCCTTGTGCACGATGAATGCATGCCCAACACAACGGAAAATACCTCACCCATTTACTTGTTTTTTCTATTGCTAGCACCGTTCAATCTTTCGACCAACGTTGTTGTATGGGAGCGAAAGCTGGGTGGATTCAGGTTACCTTATCAATAAGATTGAGGTTACGGATATGAAAGTAGCTAGGATGATTGCAGGTACTAGTAGATGGGAACAATGGCAGGAGGATGTACACAATGAGGAAATCAAAGAAAAATGGGAATGAACTCTATAGATGTAGCAGTCAGGGCTAACAGGCTTAGATGGTGGGGTCATGTTACACGCATGGGAGAAGCAAAGTTACCCAAGAGACTCATGGGTTCAGCAGTAGAGGGTAGGAGGAGTCGGGGCAGACCAAGGAGAAGATACCTGGATTCGGTTAAGAATGATTTTGAAGCAATAGGTTTAACATCAGACGAGGCACCAATGTTAGCACTGAATAGGGGATCATGGAGGAATTTTATAAGTGGGCTATGCTCCAGACTGAAGGCTGAAAGGCATAATCAGTCTTAAAAGATGATGGTGATTATGATGATGATGATGATGATTATGATGATTCTATTGCTAGCATTGTCCGACATTGGTGTATCAAAGTTACACATGAACTACAAGATAGAATTGTAGGCCTTTAACACAAGATGACTGAGTGAAGATGGTTATGCTCCACCTTACTCTTTGCAGCTTAATATAGACTTTCTGCTGAAAGAAGTAATATCATGTTCAGTTATATTATACTTCCACTTTTAAACAGTTATTTAAATTGAAGAAAATAATTCACGCAAATTCTCTCTTCCAAGCTCATTTTCCTCCTCAGGTTTGGGCTTTCTGCCCCCCTCCCCCTCCTTTCCCGACACAAAATAAGATAAGGTTGATTTCATAACTTTGAGACCATCTTAAAACTGTAGAGGCACAAAGGTTGCAGCCACAATACACTCAAAAAGAAGACACTGGACCAATTACTGAAGTAAAACCACCATATATAGTCAGCTTTTACATTATGACTTAATTTGACTAAAACAGAAAGGTGTATTTAGTTTTTAGAATATCCTTACTGTCAAGTTATTGAAAATATATAACCTATTACATCTGACAATTCACTTCCAAACACATCAAATAATCCCTTGCTATAGTGGATCAAGTGTCCGATGGATTATTTTTCTTTCTTTCTTTCTTTTCGTTGCACCTTTTTCTTTGATGTACCCATCTTTTCTTCTAGTTCAGTTATTGTTGATACCTGTTAAAATAATTATAGAGAATTTAATACAGATTAATACTATATCAGGTAACAAAAAGAGTACTGTGATTCATTTATTGCATTTTGGAACACTAAATATTTATCAGCAGAATCATGGGTACTAACAAATCACTTATATGTTGTCTGAAGAGGGTAGCACATTTCTGTTCCTCTTAAACCTACAGTAGGTTTACACAATGTAAGCTCCTTAATAACACCAGTTATCAATCATAATATAACACAGACACCAAAACACACTCCACTGGCGAAGAATTATTAGTTACTGTTGGTGTTTTACTGAATATAATGAAATTAAATTTCACAGGTATGGACACAATTTGTCTAAAAGAGAGAGTTAAAGACTCCTTACACAGCTAAAGAAAACAGCCACAGTTTTCTCTGTACAGTAGGCTACACAGGTGAAGACATTTATCTCCCTTGAGCACAAGTTCTGTTAATATAACAAACTTTAAAAAAAGAACAGTGAAGTCAAAAACTGATTATTTGCACTCTGTCCCAACAACTGCAGCAGTCACCAACCATACAAATTAATTCTATGAAGATGCTCTGTTGGCCATCAGATGTCACAGCAGACATTCTAATATTTGATCTTCCTTGTTGACCACCACCAACCATTTTATTAAAACCTTTCTCAAATTATTAGCACACTTTATTATGAGTGTGTAGAATATTGAATCAGACCCACATATTCTTAAAATTTTACTCCAAATTGCTATGCACTTTAACTGTTTTGTTCAAAAGTTTATTTCCTTATGATTCAGTCTTTAAACTCTTGATACAATGCACCTACTACCAACATCATAAGTGTGCGTCTAAGAAATCACACTCACTGGGCAATTCAGAACAAAAGGTGACAAGTCCCAACGGCAACTGTTTTGTGTAACTCTGAGGAGTACTTCATGGCATGAAGAACACAGCGTGCAGCCAACTGCAGGTGGTAGCTCATGTCGGTACCAATGATGTATGTCACTCTGGATCAGAAGAGATACCCTCTGGTTACAAGCGGTTATCAGCAGTGGTAGAGACTGCCAACCAGTCTTGCTTGTAAGATGAAAGTAGAGTTCACCATTTAGATTTTAGAGCATAGACAACAAGACCGACTGCAACCCTCTGGTACAGAACCGAGTGAAGGGTCTGAGTAAGAGGTTCAGATGGTTCTGCAAGGGTGTAAGTTGCAATTCCTCAACTTGCACCACAGGGTGACGGGGTTTCGGGTTCCGCCAAATAGGTCAGGAGTCCATAACACGCAGGAGGTGCCTACATGGGTAGCACGCACTATGTGGCATGGACTGGGTGTTTTTTTTTTTTTTTTTTTTTAGGTCAGAGGGTCTCAAGAAAGCACAGAAAGGGCTTCAGTCTCAAAGAATGCATGTCAAACACACACAGAGAAAATGCAGATCAGGGAACCATTGGTATAACAGTTGTAAATTGTCATAGCTGTGTTGGGAAGTACAAGAGCTTCAAGTGCCAATAGAAAACCACTGAAAGCTGACCAAGGCTGGAGATAAGTTCAGCCGAAATTTTAGCAACCTAGCAGCATTCACAAAGGAGAGGCTAAATACCGTTGGCAGTGATGTGTTTGTTGCTGTTAGAAGTAGTTTACCTTGCAACTAAATTGAAGTAGATAGTTCTTGTGAGTCAGTATGGGTAGTGATCATTCTTCACAACTGGAATAAAATAACCGATCTCCAAGGTCAGATGATACAACTGCTGAAAGGTTCAAAGAAAACTTTAGTCTAACTTCAAATACGTATCCAACTCATACAATTATAGTTGATGAAGACTTGTACTTACTCTCAATATTTTGGCAAAACTACACATTTAAATCCAGAGGCATGCATCAAATGTCATCAGAAATTGTGTTAAACGCATTCTCCAAAAATTATTTTGAGCAATTATCTAATGAGCCCACTCCAATAGTAAACAGTTGTGAAAAAAATACTATCTCCTAGCAACACATAATCCTGAGCTAATAACAAGCAACAAAATGGATACAGAGATTAGTAAACACAGGATTGTTGTAACAAGACTGAATTCCAAACTCCAAAATCCTCCAAAAATTAATGAAAAATATATCTATTCAAAATAGAAGGTAAAAGTGCACTTCAAGCCTTCCTGTTAGACAATCTCCACTCCTTCCAAATTAACAATGTACGTGCAGCCAGATACAGCGGAGCTGATCCCCCTTGGTACACGACAGAGGCTTGAAATTTAGTACACATTTCAATATGATGGTTGGTTTGTGGGGTCGAAGAGACCAGACTGCAAAAGTCATCAGTCCCTTTTTCCACGAATATGAAACACCCACAAGGAAGAAAAACAAGCAACGGAGATGACAAGAAACGACACAGAACAAGGAAGACACAGACAAAGACAAGAAAAGAGGAATTAAAAGCACACAGAGTTTTACAGTGTTTGGCTGACCAAAGAAACAAAAAAAGGAAAAGCCAACCACCAAGAGATACACTAAAATCCCCAATCAGAAACCGTAGGCCAAAGGCCACACTCAACACACAAAAGAAACAAACTCTCAGATTGAGTGATAAAAGCCCTCTCCTTGAAGAAAACTCAAAACTAAGCCTGCCATTGCAGTGTCATCTGTTAAAAGTGCATGGAGCATATGAGGCAGTGCAACTGTCTGCCTGAGCGCAACTAAAAGAGGACAGTCCAACAAGATGTGGACCACTGTCAATACCGATCCACAGCAACATAAAGGTGGGTTCTCGTGGCGCAATAAATGACCGTGCATCAACCAGGTGTGGCCAATGCGTAGCCGGCAAAGAACAACGTGAGTCCTTGTGAGAGGCTTGCATGGAGGAGTGCCACAAACACCTGTACTCTCCTTCATGACCCGAAGTTTGTTGGTGAAGGCAGGGTGTGCCATTCATCACCCCAGGTACCAAGGACTTTCTGCCACAAGACTGACGGGAGATCACATTCCGAAAGGCCAGTCTCAGGGCTGGTTCACTGATTGCCTGTTTGGCCAGCCTGTCAATATGTTCATTACCCGGGATGCCGACATAACCCGGGGAACACACAAAAACCATGAAGTGGTCGAAATAGGCAAGTGTATGGATAGCCATCACCAGATGAGAGCGAGGAAAACACTGGTCGATAGCTCGTAAACCACTCAGGGAGTCACTACAGATGACAAAGGACTCACCTAAGCAGGAGCAGATATACTCTACGACCCAAGAGACGGCTACCAGCTCTGCAGTGAAAACACTGCAGCCATCCAGCAACAAGCATTGTTCAAATCGATCCCCGAGAGTAAAAACATAACCAATTCAACCAGCAACGATCGAACTGTCGGTATAGACTATGGCAGAGCCGTGAAACGCAATAAGGATTGAAAGAAAGCGTTGGTGGAGATCCTCAGGAGGGACTGACTCTTTCAGGCCTTGTGCCAGGTTGAAGGCCTGGGCGGGGAACACACGACGGGGGAATACATATATGGGCCCAGAAAAGAGGTGGGAGAGAGAAAAACTCAAACCCAGAGAGCAGAGACTGGACGCAAACCGCAATTTTACACCCTGACCAGGGCCGCCGTTCTGGAAGATAGACGACCAAGTTGGAGGACAGGAGACGGTAATTTGGATGCCTAGGCAAGCCACAAACATGTGCAGCATAAGCGGCCAGTAGTCGTTGGCGCAGGATCTGCAATGGATGGACACCAGCCTCCACAAGTAGGCTGTTTACAGGGTTTGTGCGGAAAGCTCCAGTTGTGAGTCAGATCCCGCAGTGAAGTATGGGGTCAAGCAACCGCAACGCGGAAGGCGTTGCCGAACCGTAAGCCAGGCTCCCATAATCGAGATTCGACTGATAGGTGAGCCTGTCCAGATTGTTTATTTCCATTATTCCCCACTTCTTATGTAAAACAGGGCAGTCAGGCGAGCAGGGGGAGTGGTGCTTCCCACAACTGAAACAAGTGGGAGGACGCACACATGGAGCACCTGTGTGCAGAGGACGACTGCAATCCCTGCTTGTGGTGCTGGAGGTACAGCGAAATGGCATGTGGCCAAACCGCCAGCACTTTAAGCACGGCATAGGAGGGGGGACGTATGGTTTCACGTCACAACAGTAAACAGTCACCTTGATCTTTTCATGTAACGAGTCACTCTCAGGAGCCAAGATGAAGGCACCGTTAGCAAACCTGTTTTCTTTTTTTTTTTTTGGGCGCAAAACTGCTATGGTCATTAGCGCCCGGTCCGTGACTTAGGAAACGGTAAAAAACCGAAAATGGAAATCAGCAGCAATGGGAACGAAAGTCATAAAATTGGAGAAACTAAAAGCAGAAGGAAGGCTTAAAAATCCTCTACAGAAAGGGGTTGGTTGACCCCCAAAAAAGAGAGCTTCAAATGACCGACGTCATTTCACTGGCACTAATAAATTCGAGAACGCGATCGGCTTGGCGCGTGTCATCTGCTAAAATCGACGATATATCAGGCGACAACTGTAGACGGGAGCGTAAAGGATTAAAATAGGGGCACTCAATTAAAATGTGTCTAACCGTCCACAGCTGAGAGCAGTGAAGACAGAGTGGGGGAGGATCGCCGCTTAAAAGATGTCGATGGCTAAAAAGACAGTGCCCTATCCGGAGTCTAGTTAAAATTACCTCCTCCCGACGACGCGCTTGGGAGGAAGAGGTCCAAGCACAAGGAAGAGTTTTCACGTCCCGCAACTTATTTTGGAGAAGTGTCGACCAATGCGCGTGCCATAAATGAACAACACGACGACATAAAATGCTCCGTAGATCGGCGAAGGGAATATATTGAATAGCTGGCCGAAGAAGAGAGACTGCAGCCTTGGCTGCAATATCGGCTGCCTCATTGCCGCAGATACCAACGTGTCCCGGGAGCCAGAGGAACGCCACCGAGGCGCCCCCAGGTGGAGCAAGCTCAGACAGTCCTGAATCCGGTGGATCAGAGGGTGCACAGGTTAAAGAGCTTGGAGACTGAGGAGAGAGCTGAGAGAATCGGAGCAGATAACGTACTGTATCCGCTGATGGCAGCGGATGTAGTGGACAGCCTGGAGAACAGCGTAAAGCTCCGCAGTATAGACCGAACACTGGTCGGGAAGCCGAAAGTGATTTGGGGTGTCGCCAACAACATAGGCACTCCCTACACCTAACGATGTTTTCGAGCCGTCGGTGTAAATAAATGTGGCACCGTCATTTGTGCACATAGAGCAGCAAATGCCCGACGATGAACAAGTGAAGGGGTACCATCCTTCGGAAATCGACACAGGTCTCTGAGCAGGCAGATCCGGGGACGGAGCCAAGGCGGTGCTGTACCCCAAGTTGTCAAGAAGGTTTTAGGAAAGCGGAAGGAAAGAGAATGGAGCAATTGACGGAAGCGGACTCCCGGTGGTAGTAGGGAGGAGGGGCGGCATGCATACCCTACATCAAAGGAGGCGTCGAAAAATATGTCATGGGCTGGATTAGCAGGCATGGAAGACAGATGGCTAGCATAACGACTCAGAAGGACTGCTCGCCGATTGGATAGCGGAGGTTCGGCAGTCTCAGCATAAAGGCTTTCACAGGGCTGGTGTAAAAAGCTCCCGACACTAAACGTAATCCACGGTGGTGAATAGAGTCGAGACGCCGAAGAATAGACGGCCGAGCAGAGGAGTAGACTATGCTTCCATAATCCAATTTCGAGCGCACTAAGGCGCGATAGAGGCGGAGAAGGACCACTCGGTCCGCTCCCCAGGAGGTACCATTCAGGACACGGAGGGTGTTAAGCGATCGCAGACAGCGAGCCGAAAGATAGGAAACGTGGGAGGACCAGCACAGTTTTCTGT